>NC_052481.1:5912002-6212002 GCF_009730915.1 Dioscorea cayenensis subsp. rotundata | reverse complement strand
CAAAAGTCAAGGTTTATAATCTGGGGCATCAAAAGTCGTTTAGCCCCTCATGGTGCTAGGGATAGTGAAACATTGCTCTTCAGTTTTGCTCAGACTCCAGTGAAATGCACGGGCATAAGCACACCCGGGCTTCCTGGTAGTGCTTATCCTGAAAAGTGCATTTTAACTCCATTTCACGCCAAAATTTGTCTCTATTTATTCATTTCAATCCAAGACCTGATTATTTACATTATTTAACAAATATACTCCAAATAGCATTGATTTATAATAAAAAAATGCAAAAAGGATAAGAGAATTATGCGATAGGGTATATAAAATATCTATATAAAATGCACTCATAAAATACCGCCACACTTGAATATTTGCTTGTCCTCAAGCAAAACACTTGGTTCATAAGAAAATAAGATGAGTGCATGACCTCGGATCTCATCGAAAATAGAGACATCATAGATAAACAAGGGAACCCTAGATACTAGTGCATGTATAGCTGATTCCACAAGAAAGAGATTCTTCCGTACTCCATACTCCCTGTGTAGGGATGGGCATAGGGCGGGGATTCCCCACCCCCACAAGGATCCGCCCTGTTCGGGGCGGGGAATCCCCGGTTCCCTCCCTACGGGGACTGGGATGGGGGAAAATATTTTCCCAGTCCCTGTAGCAGGCCGGGGCGGGGGAATGATCTCCCCTCCCAGCGGGGTACCCGCCCTGAAATATATTTATATATATATATATATATATATATATATATTTATATATATATATATAAGATAAGGGTTAAAATAAAATAAATTCATCCATGATTTTAATATAATATAAGGGTTAAAATAAAAACCAGAACCCTAATTTTCTCCATAGCCTCCTGCCTCCATCGATCTCTACTGAAGTTGGACAACCGATTTCCACTGCCTCCATCTTCCATTGAACCATCGATCTCCATCAGATCTTCTCTCTCTCTTCTCCAAACGTTGTTGATTTCAGGGCTAGATCACTAATGGGTGTGTCTTTTATTTTTTTATTTTATTAAAAACGTTGCTGGTTTTATGGCATGATCTGATGGTCCCCGTTTCAATGGGATTCTAATTTAATGACTCTGTTAATAGAGCTGGAAAGCCACAAAAATAGTCATCAACCTTTTTTTTATTCAATTTAATGCTTGAATTGAAATGAAGAATTGGGTGATGGATTGGTTTGGGTTTACAAGATCTACTACTACTACTACTACTACTACTACTACTACTACTACTACTTTTTCTTCTCATCCATCTTTAACAAATTGAATAATTAAACATATATATTCAATCCTCCAACCAACCAACCAAAATAAAAAAGATTAAATTGAATAATTAAACTGTTCCAGTTGAGTTTTCCACCTAATCCATCTCCCAATTTCTTCACACAGGCACATATTGATAAAAAATAAACCTCTCAAAGTCCAAACTTTATTTTTTATTTTATTTCTCAAAGGTGTTTGATGGATTAAGAGTGATGTGTTCAGAGAAAAGCCTAATAATAATAATAATAATAATAATAATAATAATAATAATAATAATAATAATAAGTCATGTAATTAATTAGCAACATGAAAGAATGAGCCGGTTTATATTATGAGCCAATTATTCCCAGAAAATAGTTGGTTTGTAGTATCCTTAACTCATTTGTTCTAATCTGCATGATTCATGGTCTTCTTATAATATTGAGGGGTGATGTTCATGAAACATAGGCTTTTGTAAGTTATGTCAAGTAGTGATGTTTTTATTTTTATTTTATTTTTAATGTTCAAGTTATGATCTATTAGTTTGCTCACGAATATATAATAATAGAATCATTGTAGGTGAACAAGTGACAACATGGATGGGGGTTCTAATGAAGAGATTTTACCTATTTCACCTCTTCAAAGTTGTGGACAATCCATGGAACAACAAAGTTGTGACCAATCTAGAGTACACCTTGAATCAACAACACCGGTTGGATCAAGTCAAATATTGCCGACAAATGAAAGTTGATAATTGAAATTGGGCATGAAGGCTCATCTAAAATCAGCTGTATGGAACCATTATAAGAGACAAAAAATAGATGATAAATGGAAGAAAATATGTAATTATTATAAAAAAAAAAACTTGGAGGAGATACAAAAAATGGTACAAAACATTTACATGATCATTTTGCATCATGTCCATTAAGAAAAACTAGAGATATAAAGCAAAGTATTTTGTGGCTTAAAGTAGATAATGAAGTCAAGGGTTCAATTGGGACATACACATTTGATGAAGATGTTGCAAGAAAAGAGTTGGCATCAATGATTATTGTACATGAGTATCCCTTATCAATGGTTGAGCATGAATATTTTTTGAAGGTTTGTTGGGGATATTCAACCATTATTTAAAACAATTGGCCGACATATGGTAAGAAGAGATACATTTAATATATTTGAGCAAGAAAAAGAGAAGATAATGAAATTGCTTGAAAATAATGGGAGTAAAGTTGCAATTACAACCGACATGTGGACTTCAAGCAATAAAAAAAAGGATTCATGGCAATCACAACACATTTCATTGATGCTAATTGGAGCTTGCAAAGTCGGATTATTAGGTATTGCTTTTATTTATTTAACTATAATTTGTTGATATTCTTACATATAAAATTATAAATGATATTTTGCTTATACTCAATTTGCTATAACTTTAACACTTGAAATTTCATATATGTTTTTATTTATGGAATCAGTTTCTTCCCTCAAAAGTTGTTATCATTTTTTAACACAAGAGAAGAGAATTTTATTTATGTAATCAGTTATTTGATTGACAAATGTTGAACTAGTTTAGCTTTTTGTATATATCTTTAATGTTATTTCATTCTTTATGTGATAGGTTCATTTATATACCATGCCCACATACTTCTGATATACTATGTGATGTGCTCAGAAATTGTTTAATGAATTGGAATCTTGATCACAAGTTATCTGCATTGACATTGGACAATTCTTCAACAAATGACTTGATGGTGAACTTAATTTTGAACAAATTGTTAAGTAACACAGTTTGGATTGATGGAAAGTTATTGCATGTTCAATGTTGTGCGCATATTCTGAATTTAATTGTCAAAGATGGTTTTGAGATTATCTTTGAAACTATTGAAAAAGTTCGTAATAGTGTTGCATTTTGGAGTGCTACAGCAAAAAGAAATGAAAAAGTTTGAAGAAACGGCATGCCAATTGAAAATCTCTTGCACTAAGAAATTGATTTTGGATTGTAAAACTAGGTGAAATTCCACTTATTTAATGATTGATGTTGCCATTTGTTACAAAGATATTTTTAAACATTTGAAACAAAGGGAGCTCCTTTATAAGTGTCTCCCATTAGATGAAGAATGGGAAATGGCTACACAAATTTGTGGTAAATTGAAAATATTTCATGATATCACTGAGACATTTTCCGGACTAAATACTCCACTTCCAATCTCTTTTTTCCCAAGATATGTGAGATTAAGATGGAATTGATGCATTGGGTTAATTGTAGGCAACCGTGCATTCAACTTATGGCATCAAAAATGGAAGAAAATATTGGCTCGAGTTCATGGTATCATGTGTGTTGCAACTATATTAGATCCTAGATACAAGATCCAAATTTTGGAATATTATTTCCCATTGTTCTATGGTGATGAAATGGCAAAGATGGAAGTTGCTAATGCTCGAAAAGTTTGTTATGATTTAGTTGCTAAATATTCATCAAAATTTAAGATTGGTGAACAAGGTGTTTCAATGGCCGGGTCATCAACAAATAATCTTACACAAGTCCCATTAAGTTATGATGGTGGGTTAGCTTGCATGCACAATTTTGATTTATATGTTGCTTCTTCTGAGTCTGAAATTGGGAGTCTGTACACTAAATTAGATGATTTGGAAGAGCGGTTGATGCCAAGAAAAAATGATTTGGATATTCTAAGTTGGTGGAAGTTGGCGGAAGTTGGCCCTTAAATATCCTACATTGCAATTAATTGCGAGAGATATTTTGGCAATTCTAGTATCAATATTAGCGTCAAGGTCAGCTTTCAGTACAAGTGGGAGATTTATTAGCCCACATAGCAGCAGATTGCATCCCAACACAGTTGAAGCATCGATGTGTGCACAAAATTGGATATTAGCTCCTAAAAAAGGTATGATAATAGAATATATATATATATATATATATATATATATATATATATATATTATATGCATATATCTATTACATACTTTTATAATCAATTTTACTTTTCAAATTACAATTTATAGTAGTTGACCTAATTAATAATTGATGCTTTAGATTCCATTTCCACGACTCGCTCTCAATGTTACACAATGATTGATGACATAGATGTAGATGAAGAGGTAAGCTTATAAATATTGTATTTATCAAAATTATTAGTATAAAAAAGTTAATAACTTAAGTGAAACTTATACAATTTTATTGGATTGATTTATATTTCATGTTGTTGATGTTAATAAGGATGGAAGTGGACCAAGTTATCAAATGTTATTTGATTGATAGAAGAGTGATATGATACCAGGTAACTTTTCTTTTCTAAAATAAAAGATGGCATCACTATTATTGATGGAAGACTCTTTATTTTATAGCTCATTTATTGTTTAATTTGTGAGAATGAATTAATGATGGTGTCTTTCCAAATTGAAAGATTTTTTTTTCTTGTAATAAGTTATATGCTTTCAATGTTTTATTTATATTCTTCTTCATGTTGAAACCTTACAATTTGATTCATAATATGATTTGAATGGTGTTATTTATTTTATTCAAAATTATATTATGATTTTTTTCTTAACTCTGTTTGCAAATGTTGATTTCAAAGGAAATGCAAGAATTTGATAAATTCTAAGCTTTTATTATTCATGGCCACTTGGAAGATACCACACTACTTTTGAATGTTGGAGTTATGTTGTTGGATAGTTAGAGTTATGGTGTTGGAGTTATTAACTTGTTGCTGAAAGACCTAATGTTGGAGTTATTACCTTGTATTTTTGTATTATTGGTTGGAGTTATGGTGTTGTTTATATGTTGTATGGAGTTTTTATGTAATCTTTTGGCTGAGCATTATGACTTTGTAAGTGCATTATCTTGGATGAAGTTATTAATGACTCTAAGCATCTAGGTTGATTGATTTATATTATGCATTAGTTATTGATTTTTTTTTTAAAATTGTACTGGTGAGAGTGGGGACGTCCCCGTCCCCGATTTTCCAACCCGGGCGGGGACGGGGAATCCCCGCACTGGATGGGTGAGTGAGTGGGGAGAGACTCCCATCCCCGCCCCGCCCAATGCCCATCCTTGTCCCTATGTGTGTGTGATTTTAACCTAGATATGTGCCCTATGTACCTTGGAAGAAAAACTAACTCAAATGACCTTATTTCCATAAAAATTAAATGGGTAGTAGCTTCATACACTCTAGAGGTAGGCCTTTCCTCTGGTAGGTCATCAAGTGAACATTGATGATGCCCAAGGTTCAACTATTCAAAGGTGGCTTTCACACTTCTAAGGAGATAGCTCTTTCTACCATCTTTCTGTACAAACCTTTTACAACACATTGGTAGGGCATTCATACAAATCCGATTTTCCGATGACTAAAGAAAGAAACAACTAACTTTTTTTAGTCAACTTGGTCTACAAGTTAAAATTGTTCCTAGGATACAAGTAATTCCACGACTAGGGCACAGTGTAAGAAGGGTTTCCGAAGCACGGATGAAACTAACAATTAAAGCAACAAAGTACACTAACTCTAGTGTCACCCATGGTCTTATGAATCCCTAACAAAAAGTCATAGATCATCCTAAGTCATGCATCATCACAATGAATATAAAGATAACCCTCCCCCACAGTTGAACATTACATTGTCCTCAATGTAAACCATGCAAGCATACACAAAACAGAAAGAAGATAATTAAATAAAATTGAGGAGAGTTATTAGGGTTGTCCTACACACGGAGAGTGATGATGTCGCTCTCAACGTGAACATCTCAACAATCCAAATACAACATACATCCTATAAACAAGAAGAGTACACATGTGAAGCTCAAGAAACACAAAATAAAAATAAAGTGTAGAAAGAAAATAACAATAGCAAATAAGATAAACAGTTTAGCAGGGGACTCCCCTTTCTAACTATAAAAAAGTACAAGTCCACATAAAAAAATACAAAGTCTAAGAACTGAAAATAAAAGACTAAAAAGTAATGATAAAATGATGCTTAGTTAGACTCAAAATCTATGGCATCTGAGTCATTGGAATCTATATCGTCAGCAGTAGTGGCGGGCTCATCTCTAGGTGGAGATCCTCCCTCGCTCCTTGAGTCATCTCCACCCTCAGAGTCAGAGGCCTTAGATTCCTCAGACTTGAAATCAGCTGTATAGACTTCCACATGTCATGGTATGAGGGCTGGAGAAGATGGTGGAGGAGATAACTGGACGCCGAGATGAGCAGTAATCCTCATGACGCTCCTGCCCAGCCAACACCTGTAGAGTGGTAAACTCATCGGCATTGCAGTGTGGCTGGTAGAAGGTCAAGACGATAGCGTTGAGGGGGAGCATGGAGCTAGAGAGGATGGATTAGATGCTGGAGCAGCAAGGGATGCAAGGGAACCAATAACACAGAAATGGGTCCTGTGTGCTGTCCTAATTGGTTGCACCATCCTCATGGACCAGAGGATATCAAGGTTAATTAGGGTGCTAGGGCCCTCAATCCTCATACAGCTGATCCCCTCTCGAAGGCCCATCCCTCGGATGAGCTTAGTGATGTAGGGACTAGTGAATATGACTCCCACTTGAGGATTAGCTGCCTAATGATAAAAACGAGGGTGACCTCATGTCCTAAGTGAAGATGGAACCTATCGACATTGTTGAGAAGGTAGTCGAAGTCCCTCCGGCTCACTACTCCGGTGCTGTCTCCCTGCCCTATCAAAGAGTGACTAGAAGATGATGGATATACCTAAGGATGGGGAATGAAGGCTAGTGCCCTTCGCTCGGAGGGGATCATACCCAGTAGTGGTGCTCAGATGACGCCTATGGGACTCTAAGGACTCCCCTGTTTGGTGCTCGATCAAAAGGCATCATACTTAAGTGTTAGAGTAAATGCATCATCATAGAGTCCCAAATGAACTAAAAACTCCATCAGGCTCATACTGTGTATGATTCTGAACACCTGTAAATGAATAGTGTTAGTCTTGTGGAAACTGATCATCCCCCGCTCAAGCTCAAAAGTCACTAGGAATTCTAATGTCAGCTCTTTATATTTGGTATTTGTGATAGAGAAAAGTTGATGACAGGCCCCAACACATAAAAATCCTCAGACCTCCTCGGTAAGAATCACATCATGTAAGATGCCCCAATCGATGTCTTGGGACTCGCCCATGTGTCTAGTGCATAAACGGTTATACCGAAGATGATGGCTAGTACACCGAACTGGGGCCCCATAGGGACAGCTTGGGAGTTGCTCTTACCCCTATCTTGCTTGGGTATGGGCCCATATGTAATAGTCTTCTTCCTTGGCATAATCTTGTATAAAAATTTAATAAACAAGTAAATGCTCAGGAGAATCATTCGCAACATGACCATGTTGTATAAGCAACATGGGTGTGCTAGCTGGAAAAGAGCATATGTGTGCTGTAAGATCAACTAGGGAAAAATGCAAGCACACCCATGCCTGCAAAAGAGCACACTCATGCTTGAGAGGTTAGAGCATGAGTGTGCTTGCTTAGAAACAGCCTAGGGTAAAGAAAAGCACAACCGTGCTTCACGCGAAGCACGCCCATGCTCAGTCATCTTCCCGAACAAGAAAATAGCATGGAAGAATGGTTTTAGTAATAAAAACATGGATCGAGCATGTCAAAGCATGTAAAGCATGAATACAATGAAATGCAAGACATTGGCAAAGCAAATGACAACATACAAGGACTAGAACCAAAAACAAGATCATACCTATGCTCAGAGAAGGAATGGAAGATGGGCAAGAAATAATTTGCAAGAGAAAAGATAGAAAACTTGGTAAGAAAACCAAAATTTGATAAAAAAAGGAGAGACGGAGGCTCAGGAGGAAGAACAAAAATAGCTATGATGAGTGCATTTCATATATATATTGTCATACCCTTTTCATGTATTTATCTTGTCTTTAAGCGTTTATTTATTGTGATTCAGTACTACTATAGGTATTATTGTCTATTTGTGCAAGAGAATAGGTTCTTGTGCAAAAGAACAGGATTCAGCGAAATTACAGTGTGAAAAGAAATGAGAATACAGTGTTCTGGGTGAAGCATAGTCTGAGCACGACAGTGATTCTCCACTGATTATTCCAGGTGATTTTTTTGCATCAGGTGAAGCACTGTTACTGTAGCAAAAGCACTATAGTTGAGCCACTGCAGCATTCACTGTAGGAAATCACTGTATCACAAGTCTGGAGAAGGGACACGGTTTGTGTGCTTCTAACATGATCATGATAGAAGCTGATGCAGGGGTGTGTCGGTGCTAGAACTATGTGATTCAATTGTTTAGACAATCCAATGATTTTCAGCGGGAGGAACACCCCCACGCTCAGGGTGTGTCGAGCCTGAAAACTGCAATCCAGTCATATTCAGTGGGTTAAACACCCCCGTGTTCAAGGGGGTGCTGAGCCTGAAATCTGCTTTTTAAGTCAGATTTAAGGCATTCTTTGAGTATTTTCTCTAGACCCTTATTTCTTCCTCTTGGGGACCAGCTTCCAAGCTTCTCCCCTTCACTTTTCTGGGGCTAGAGTGGAGCTACGGTGCAAGATCACGAGTAGAGCAGAGCTAAGCCGGCGGAACTACATCGGAGAATCGTTGGAATGGTTGAGAAGCAAAAAGGGGAGTCTTTCATAGCTTCTTTATCTTTTGTTTTCCTTAGCTTTGTACTGATTTGTATAACTATGAGGGGCTAGCAACTCTCTGGTGCCCCAGATTTCTGAACCTGGATGTTTATATGTTTTGTTGATTTACTTGCATTTAATGTCTACGGAGTTCTAGTGTATTCTTTTGTTAAATCATGTGTTTGATTTGCACAGTTGCTTAGGTAAAACTCGGTGTGTGGATTGCTATAATTGTAGTTGCCCTGTATGATTACGAAACTCGATGTGTATGAAACCACACTTATCTTAGCAAAACTTGGTGTATTTGAGAACCATAGATGAAACATTGCTTTTGAGCAAACGCAAGGATCCTAGGATGTACTTGGTAGGCATTAGGAGCAAGTCCATTGCACATTTCCCCAAAGGATTAGTTCAGGGCACTGCTTTATCTCTGTGTATCTCACCTAGTTCCATTCCAGTCCTTACCTGCCATCTTTCCCCCCTTTAGGATTTAGTTATAACCATTTTACCAACCATCATTGATCGGTTAGACATTAGAAGATCAATTAGTACTTTGAGTCCAGTCCTTGTGGTTTGACAACCCTACTCCTCATGGGGTACCACTGTATTACTTATGTGCGACCTGTGTAGTTGCGGAGAACATATCAAGCTGGCCACGCTGGCGGGTAGAAATAAGAAGAGAAGAATGAAAGGGGAATAGTTGCGCTCGAGCACGCCCGAATAACCCCGTCATGCTTGAGACCATGCTGAGCCCCTTATATAAAGAAAAATGCCCTAAAAGAGGACAATCATGCTTGAGATCATGCTTAAGGTCGTGCTTATTACTGGAAAAATTCGCAAAACTCAGAAAGGATAGCACGACCTTGAAGGGGCAACCAGCCTATGCTTGAGCAAGCAAAGCCACTAGCACATACTCATGCTTGCTCCTATTACCATAATTTCCACAACTCCTGAAAACTGCGTGGCCAAAAGCATGACCGTGCTTGACTTGAAAAACAAAATAAATTTACTCCTAAACAACCACTAACTTAAAAAAAGAGCTTTGGAATGGAACCATGAACATATTTGAGCCCAAATTTACCCAAATTGCATGAGAAACTAAGTCTGACATCAACATACTAGCAAACAAAGAAAAATAAACAAAAGAAAAACAAAACACAACCAAGGGGTGACAACAACAAACAAAAATAAGAAAACACTTGGGTTGCCTCCTAAGAAGCGCTTCTTTAACTTCACTAGTTTGACGTATCTTGCGATACTCACGGGGGATCATGGAATTGGATCCCCAAAATTTCCTTCACCCTGAACAAAGGAATAAGGTGTTAATGTTTCAATTAAGCAAATTTGCCCCACTTAAGACCAAAGGATACATGCAAGCCTTAGGGTTGATCAGTGGGCTATTTTTCTTCTTGTTAGTGGTGAAGTTCTTCCACCGTTTCTTGTTCTGAGAGGTCTTATGATCGATCAACTTAAGTGTCCTCTCTTGATCTTCTCTATTATCTTGGTGGTGAATTTCATCCGCTACTCCATCAGGAGGTTCTTCATCATCCAGTAATCTAGAGAAGTCATCCCTCATCCACGTGTCCTGCACAAAATTAGAAATATAGTCATCAATAATATCCAAAGCATAACATGTATCATCAGCATCCATAGAGTGGTGCATAGCATCTCATAACTTAAACACAACTTCTTCATCATCCACACTCAAAACCATTCAACCATCTTTGACATCGATCAAAGCTTGTGAAGTTGCTAAAAATGGTCGCCCAAGGATTAAAGGAACCTCAGCCTTTTCATCCAAATCTAGAATGACAAAATCCACTAGGAAAATGAATCGGCCCACCTTTACTAAAACATCCTCAATGATTCCCATTGGGTGCCGAACTGACTGATCGGCAAGTTGCAAAGTCATCTTTGTTGGCTTAAGCTCACCAAGCACTAACTTTTGGAAAATTTTGTAGTGCATCAAGTAAATGCTCGCCCTAAGGTCGGCAAGTGCTTTCTCATCAATCATTCCCCAATTGTACACGGGATAATGAAACCTCCCAAATCTTTCTCCTTCTTGGGGATTTTGTTTGAGATGATGGCAGATCATTCCTTACTCAATGTAACCGTGGCCATCTCCTCTAACTTCCTCTTGCTGGTCAACAAATCCTTGAGAAACTTGGCATAGCGAAGCATTTAGGCAAGGGCCTCGACAAATGTTATATTTACGTACAATATTTTGAAGATCACAACGAATTTCTTAAACTGTTCATCTTGTTGATCCTTTTTTGCCTTAGTAGGATAGGGAAGCTTGGGTTGATACCCAGGTATACTTAGCTTTTTCTTGCTTTTCCCTTTTTCAACATTGTCAACATCTAAAATAAGAGGTTTATTTGTAATTTCTATCTCTTGAGTTGCAATAGGTGCTCCTATAGTGTCTTGTATTGTAGGTGGTGCCAAATTTTTAGTGTGACCACCTTGAGGGATTCTCGGGGATTGACCTCTTTGTTGGTTGGAAGAGATCCCAATGGTCGTTCAGCAAACATCTTGGCAATTTGAGCCACTTGGTGTTCCAACTTTTTTAAGGACGCTTGTTGATTCTTCATTAACAATTCATGCCCCGTAAGATGGACATCATTAGCTTGGATGTACCTTGCTAACAATGTTTCAAGACTCGACCCCTTTCTTTCTTGAAGCGATTGTCGAGGAGGTGCAGGTTAAGGTTGTGATGGCATGGACTGCCCTTGTGGTCCTTGACCTGGTTGGCTCCATGAGAAATTAGAGTGGTTTCTCTACCCCGAATTGTAGGTACCACTGTAAAGATTGTTTTGAAACTTGTTGTTCTAACCCACATAATCAACTTGTTCTGTGCTAGCATTCCCATTAGAAGAAGGAGAACTAGGCCCTTCTTCATTATCCCAATACTCACAACTCATCACTGGGCTTTGTGGTTGTACTTGCAATGTGTTTAACCTCTTTGATATGGCTTCCACCTGAGCCTCCAATGTAGTTAGGGCATCAACCTCATATATGTGGACAGCCTTGACTGGTTTGTTCCTTTTGGAACTTCATTGATACCCATTAGAGGCCATGTCATCAATCAGATTATAGGCACCATTTGGCTATTTACTTCACAACGAACCCCCGACTGCTGCATCCAACATCAGCTTCGTTTCTACATTAAACCCATTGTAGAAAATTTGGATGCATCCATTCGACAATTCCATGTTGGAGACATTTTCTTAACAATTCCTTGTACCGTTCCTATGTCTCATACAAGATTATAGCGTCCATTTGTCTGAATGATGAAATATCACTCCTCAACTTTGTGAGTTTAGCCAGAGGAATGTAGTGGGTTAGAAATTTCTCTGCCAACTGTACCCAAGTAGTGATCGAATCTTGTGGCAAGGAACTTAGCCATTGCTTGGCTCTTCCTCACGCTGAGAATGAAAAGAGTCTTAGGCGAATCACATCCTCAGACATGTTGTTTGCCTTGAAAGTATCACAGATCTGCAAGAAACTTGATATATGAGCATATGGGTCTTCATTTTGAACCCCATCAAATTGGCACATATGTTGCGCCATCTGTATAAAGTTGGGCTTCACCTTGAAATTGTTCGCTGGCACAGGAAGATGAACAATGCTAGACCCTAATTTTCCCGACCATTTGTTCATCCTGTTCGACCTTAATACTGATCTCAACTAACCCTGTTTCTTTGAGATTCACTTGTCTTAATCTTCTGTATAGGGTTCATTCTAATTCTGGATTAGGGCTTGTAAGTGGAGATGAGGAACTTCCTCAGGTCATACAAGACTTCCTGCAAAACAAATTAACAAAAACAAAAAATTAAAATCATAAGAGAAATTAAAGAATAAAATATAAACAAAAGTAAAGAAAATGGCTAGATTACAAAAAATGTGAACTTTCTCAAGAGTTGCTGGTCCCCAGCAATGGTGCCAAAAACTTGATACGGCTTTTACGTAACCGAAAGTGCATAGGCCGTACAAGTAGTAAAGTGTATCCAATAGATCGTGTAGTCAAATCCTTAGGGACTGGTATAACTCTCAATACTTGAGCTATTTCTAATATCTAGCTGTCTCAAGAGATTGGGTGAAAACTAGTTGAAAGCAATTAAAGAAATGCGTAATAGGAAAGGAAAGAAAGATAGGGTTCTGGTTAAAAAGATAGAAGTGGAAAGGATAGTGTACCATATTAATACCCTTGACAAATATGCTAACTAGGCAACTATTACATGTATATCTCCTTGGACCGTGGTGACCACCTACCGAGGGATTGATAACATATGTCCTCACTCAAGGCTCGGAGCGGACTCAATGCCTTCTGTAATGTGTGCCCTAGCTAGACATAACAACAAATTATCCTTTAGATAGCAGATAAGCAACTGGGGTCCACATGTTTCTTGACTGCAATTGCAACTACGGGGAACATGCACGCCAAATCAATGCTCACACAGCTAGTGGCAATTCCCACATCGAGTTTTGTAACATACAAACATCAAGGCAATCAATACAAAGATAAACAATCAATATAAACAAAGGGAGACTACAAGGAAACTCAATAATCAAAGGAACTAAGTTCAATACATCAAAATTCAAGGTTCAGAATTTAGGGCATCAAAAGATGTTTAGCCCCTCATGGTTTTATAATGCATCAAAGAAAAGCAACAAGAGAAAATAATGCTATCCATACGACTCCCTTCTTGCTTCACAATCCTCGTCGGAGAGTGCTCTATGATGATCTTACCGATTTTCCTCTATTCCCGTGATGATCTCTCCACCAGATCTAGCCTTGAATGATGCCAAGCTCAGCCCTAACCCATGCCTCCAGAAAAAAGAAAGAAGATCCCGTCAAAACATAAATTTAGGACTTAAAAACACCTTCCTGATACAAGAACAGGCATGCTCTTAGCCATGCTTTCCTCGGGGTGTCTTGGAACTTGATCTTGGTGTGATTGTAGCCCAACCTAAAAATTACACGGGCGCAAGCACGCCAGTGCTTGAGGAGTACGCTGGTGCTAGGAGCTCTGGAACTGTGCTATTGTCTCTATGAAAATCCCATTAAAATGCACGAGTGTAAGCACGCATGTGCTCACCAACCATGCTTCCAAAGCACGATGGTGCTAGGGATAGTGAAACTGTGCTCTTCAGTTTTGCTCAGACTCTAGTGAAATGCATGGGCATTAACACGCATGTGCTTCTTGACCGTGCTTATCCTGAAAAGTGTATTTTAACTCCATTTCATGCTAGAATTCATCTCTATTAGTTCCTTTCAATCCAAGACCTGTTATCTTCATTATTTAACAACTATACTCCAAGTGGCATCGATTTATAACAAAATGATGCAAAAAGGACAACAAAATCATACAATAGGGTATATAAAAGAGAATCATACAATAGGGTATATAAAATATCTATATAAAATGCACTCATCAACATCCATGCAATGTAATAAAAATACATTTAAAAATTCAAAGAAAATAAATAAGACTGAATCGAATATTGCCATGCAGCCATGAAATCATAAAATATATATAGGGCCAACATTAAGGTTTAATTTGAACGACACAGAAAATAAGTCCAAAAGGTTTAAGTTCTAAAGTGAAACTTGAAAGGAACAAACAATATATTTCCATTACAAAGACCTATTCCTCATGTACAGCCAGTTAAACTAATACTTAGTAAGCAACGAATTGATTATTTACCAAAATAACATCCATATAATAGTGAAGCCTATATCAGAGGAAGAGCACAATAGCAATGCAATTTGAAAACTAAATGCTCAACAAGAACAACATTCAAGATACCAAAATCATAAGCAACAAGTTTGTACTCTTTGCTGAATAACAATACTGCAGAATATACTTTTGTTGGGGATGATGATGATATTTCAAGATTGATTAACCTTGAGAAATTGTTTCTTTAGTACATGAGCACCATATATTTATTATAAAGTGCTGAATAAAGCCCAAATAGAGAGTAAATAGGAAGGTATATAGCTGCAAAGCGTTTCACAGTCTATTAATCTCCATACTACACTTTTCCCAGCTTTAATTAACTAGTTCAGTCAATTGCCCAATTACTTCCCAATGCTGAAACTCAACTTAAAGCTCAAAACTTACATATGGATTCTTGATGCTACAAAAGTAACATTCACTTTGTCACTAAAAACATTTTGTGACGTTTTTTTTGCCGTCACCACGTGTCGTCGCCTAATCTCCTTCGCTAAAAGGTTAATGTGACAATTTGCATGTTTGTCACACAATCATAACTTTTATATGACAAAATTGTGACATGTCACAAATTCGACAATTATTTGTGACATTTATTGTTGTCACAAAATATTATGATAATTTGTCATAAAATGTTATAAATTGTCACTAAATATGAAGTAAAAATTTGGAATTTTGTGACATTCTTCTTATCATCACATGATACGTGATGGAAATTTTTTTGTCCCTGTATTGTACTACAAAAAGCGTCATAAAAATGCTATAAATTATCACTAAATATGAATTTATATTTTTTTAAATTTTTGTGACGTTATTCCAATTTTCACATAATAAAGTAACTGAAAAATGTTTGTCACGTATTGTACAACAAAAGCGTCATAAAATGCTATAAATTGTCACTAAATATGAAGTTAAATTTTTAAATTTTGTGACATTATTCCATTGATCACATAATACGTGACGAAATTGTTTGTCGCATATTGTACTACAAAAGCTTCATAAAATGTTATACATTGTCACTAAATATGAAGTAAAATTTTGAAATTTTGTGACATTTTTCTAATAAACACATAATAAATGATACAAATGTTTGTCACATATTGTACAACAAAAGCGTCATAAAAAGTATGATAGTTAGTAATTGGAGGTTATTTTAGTGATGCTTACAGTTTGTCGCTAATAAAAAATATTTTTGTCATTAAATACAATTTTTATTTGATCAAGCGTGACAAAAAATATAAATGTCACAAGAAAATAAATATTTTTATGACATGTATAGTTATTAAAAAGCTGTCACAAATTAATGTTATATAATGTCATAAAAAATTGACTATAATATCATTCATGATACTTTTATTATGTCACATATTAATTTTTTTGCGATGTCACAATTAATTGAATATCATCTTATTCTTGACAATTTTTTTAATCTCACAAACTATTATGTTTTTTTGTGACACATGTAGTTTTGAAAATGTCACAAATTAATATTTTTATAATGTCATTTATTAAAAATTATTTTTTTATAAAAAAATGTCAATATTAAATAATACTATGATACAAATACATATTAGAGGCATTGTATTATTATAAGTAATTTGTCAAATGTACCATAAGTAAATAAAATAAATATTTTTATTCAAAATAATAAAATCAATAAGTAACATAGACTAACAAACTAAAAATATCATCAAATGTCCTAATGGCATTAAAAAAACTTAGAGCTTTTAAGGATGCAAATCAAACTAGATAATTTCAGTAGCCTTCATTTTGAACTCTTAATTTAAATCATGTGTTGATGGTACTTTTGTCGAATCAGAGCTTGTCTTATTATGACCGAAATCAATTATTTTTAACAAATGATAATACTAATTCATAACAAGGGTAAATTAAAAAAGTTGAACTTTAAAGTAGACAAGGAAGTTTAATTATGCATATACTTGAAAAATTGAGGAATGGGCACTTAGATTCCAGCAGCTAATAAAGCTTGAGTTATAGCTGCATTTGATTTCGAATCACTTCATAATTTGACTTATATTGTTGGAGTTCATTTTGTGTCTTTGTAAGAGTTTCTTTTAACTTAGCAAAGCTTACATTTGAAACCTTTTCAATAGGCTTAGGTCCATATCCAAGTCCTTTATTATATCTTGAGGTAGTACCAAATGCTTCATCAACTAGTGCATTAATATTTTCTGGTTGTGATCCTTCTTCACCAAGTATTGCTAATTTATTCTCCATCATTTCCTAAAAATTAAAAAGAATATTAACTAACAAGCAATCTTTTTTTTTTAAAAAAAATAAATTCTTCTTGTGAAAGATCTTACATAAGCTATTTGAGCCTCAGATGTTGACCATCCTTTACTCTCTGAATAGTGAGTCGACTTGAAAAAATCCATACTATTTGGTTCTTGATCATCCTCACGCTATATAGTTCCAAAATTAATAAACATTAATTATTACATAGAATTAATCATTCAAACAAAAACTGACAATTAAATAATGTACGTAAACAATAATAATTTACCAAAGCATAGCGGCTTGCAACAAATGCTCTCGATCCTTGATTATGAGTAAACTTTACTACTTGTCTAGCCCTTTGGTTGATTTCATACCTTCTTTTTATTTTTGAATGAATGAAAAAACAAATATAGTCATGATATACATTTGTACCTATTCTATCTAATTAAAAAAATAATCAATTGAAATCAATAATAACCTTAATAACCTGAATACAGTACAAATCAACAAACTTACATGAGTATTAGAATAGTGATTATTTGTTTTCATTATAATGGTCAACAAAATGGTGCATATAACAAGGGTGTACAATATGTTTTGCTTTGTCAAAACATGTTAGATGCCCAATAAAGCTAAAATGAATATGTTGTTATTATAAAATTCCTTAAAAATAATCAAGTGTTTTTTTGCTTTGCATAAAGGTATATAACCATATCAAAGAGAAAGGGAAGAAAACAAAGTTTAAAGTTGTGGGATTGGCCATTCAAAACAGAAAAAAAAGAAGCTTAATATAGGTACATAATGCAAAAATTTTAAGATCATTAATAAGGCTATAGAACAAATGCAAGCTAGAATTATTTTTAAGAGAAAAATAAAAACTAAAGAAAAAATTTGCAAATATCTGCCTCATTAATAAGGCTATAGAACAAATGCAAGCTATAATTATTTTTAAGAGAAAAATAAAAACTAAAGAAAAAATTTACAAATATTTGCCTCATTAATAAGGCTATAGAACAAAGGCAAGCTAGAATTATATTTAAGAGAAAAATAAAAACTAAAGAAAAAATTTACAAATATCAGCCTAAAAACACCAAACTAAAATTTTAATGCAAAAATCAAAGAAAATGGCAAATATTTCTATAACAATTAACCCGTCGGCACCCTCTTCCCTCACCGGAACCCTAATTCCCACTGGAAGCCTACCCTACTTGTGCCTATGTCAATAAAATATATGAAATCTTGCATTATTTAGACATATGTCGAAAATAATTTTGGTACATATCAAATTAACATAAACAATTTTTATTACTTGATATTAAATCAACTATTAAATAAATATAAAAAATGAATTGCATGAATATATAAAAATATATGCAATAAATTAAAATTACCTTAGAAATTCAACAAGTGCAAAATCTTCCGATGTGTATACACCCAATACTCTTAAATAACTAGTATGAATAATAGAGTTTTTCTTCTAGATTTGTTTTTATAGAAATATTTGAGTAATATGATAGCCAAAAAGCAATTAGATAAATTAAAATTTAAAAATATATAATAATCTCTAAATCATTAGTAAATTTGAACGTATTAATTTTTATAATTAAAATCATGTCTACCATAAATTATGGTTAAATAAAAGGATAGAATCGATTTATATAATATCATATAATATAATATAATATAATTATATGTAGTCATTATCTATAATTCAATTTAAACAAATTAAAGTAAATGATTATGCACAAATTATATTAATTATTTATTAAATTACCTAAAGTAAATGATTATCCCAATTTTGAAGCCGTTTATATTTAGGTATAGTCTAAGTAAACTTAAATTTATTTTAATTATTTATCAAATTATTGTAATAAATTTAACAATTTTTTAAAATAAAAAATAATGTTTATGATAACAAAAAATATTGGTTTGGGTTTATATTCATATTTTTTAATTAATTAATTTATTTATTTAGCTTAATTTTTTTGTTTATTTGAAATTATGAGATGATGTGTGAATATGGAATTAATAAGGTTTTTTTAAATACATATTTTTTTATCATTATCTCTTCATTCTTATTGTTTTTTTAATTTGATTTTTTTTTTATTTTTTTCCATTTCTTGAATATCCGGATTTATATCTATTATTTTATTTATTTTTTATTTTATTTTTTGGGAATCTGAATTATTATCAAGATCATTATTATTATTTATTATTTTTTATCCTCACTTTTTTAGTATATATTTATTTATTTACTATTTTTTATTATAATAAATCTGATTTTTTTAAATCCTAGATTTATTTAAAAAAAATAAAATTCCGATCTTTTTTTTTTTTTAACCCTAACCATCTTTGCATACGGATATATATTTTTTATTTATCTGAATTAAAAAAATATTTAGAGATTATATATTTTTCTTAGAATATATTTTTTAAATTATCCTTTTGTTTTCTTTTTCTTAAATTTTCAAATAAATTTTGAATATCCGAATATTATCCCTGATTTCAAGGTTATGACTTATCCTTTCTTTTTCCTCTTTTACTCTTATGCGGAACAAAAATAAAAATAAGTCTTTTTTTTTGTGAGTATGAAAATCTCGCTCAAATTAATATATATACTACAGGTGATACACGTGGTAAAAATTTGAAACAATTTTGAAATTGAATTCTTGTGTACATAAAAAATATCTATTACAAAATCTTAAAAAACAATTGATTGGGATTAAATAGCATTTTATGTAGCCAAAAATACAATTTCTATGGAGAAAATTTTCCATGGAAAAATGTGACTTTTTCTAGGAAAATTGATGCAATTAAACAGCAAATGAGGTTTTTTCCATGGAAAATGTTACATTTTTCGTGGAAAATAAGAGTAATAGCTAGAAAATAATACCAATCAAATGACTATTTTTTCATTTTCCACAAAAAAACTTTTCATGGAAAAATATTCCATGGAAAACAAAGCTATCAGCTCTCAAAGTGTTTGTACCATAGTGCCAAACATGTCAATCTACATCATTAGTGCCTTCATCCAAATGAATGCTATCTTTGATGATCTCATGTTTTGACATTATGTGTAGATTTTAAATAATCTAGCAAATGAGTGAAATATCTGCTGCTTTTGGTGATTCTCGTGACTCATGAGCTTTATGAAATGTTACAATAATATTTAATAATTTTTACTAAAAAAATTTATTAGTAACGTATGGTTAATGTCATTAAGTTAATTAATAAATGGTCACATTTGCTAATATCAACCTTTAATGGCATATGTATCTGGGAAAATAATATAATGCCAATATTACTTACATTTAGGTGACGAATAATATAATGTCAATATTACTTATATTTAGGTAACGAATTTGTATGTCATAAAAAATAATTAAGATACATGACCAAATTTAAATTATCACCGATAGTAAATATTAATATTGGTGGCATTATATTAATCTTTTTTACAAGCAAGACATTTTAGAATTCGTCACAAAAAAATATTGCATTAATGACTTAATATAATTGTCACCCAATGTTGAAGTCGTCACTAAAAAAAAATTTCCTCCATCTCCATTTAGTCAAAAGATACAACATCAAATATTTGGTGACATCATCATATGACGATTTAAAATATTGTCACTTAAAATACTCGAACTAATGAAATGCGCTAGGAAACCATATTTTTGTCACTTAATGTCATTTATTTGTGACAAAAAACTAATATGTCATAACCAAATTTGTCACTAATCATCAATTTTGTTGTAGTCTTATTTGATATTCTTGCATCTTCAACATAAAAATATTCTCCATTCTAAAAAATCCATGAAATTGGACTAAAATATAGAAAGGCAAAGCAGATTTCAACAACATTTCATTAAAAACAAAAATCAAAGATTTCTAAAATTCTAGCAAGTATCTGACATTAAACACAAGAAACAATTCATAGTTCTTCATTATATCAGCAAAGCAGACAATGACTTTAATTCAAGGGCAAAATTGACATTTAACTATCAAATTATCAGTCAGAAATGAAAAATCCTCTCAATTTTGGGGGCAATGCCATTATCTTTTCTTTGACACATGTTTTTACTCCTTACTCATGCCTCTCTCACTCCCATGCATGCACACCCAAACAAGGGATTAGACCCATTGAGGAGTCATTCTCACTCCAAGCCTTGCAACCAAACACCCCTAATTGATAGGAAAGTTATTTATGGGAAAGTAACATTCTTTTGTTTGGTGTGCATTAGATAGTTTGATTAAATTGATGGGAAAATAATATTTTTGTTCTTAGTATAAGAAATATTCTTGGGAATCTTTTGACATAATGGCAGAAATGGCCTTATATTATTCTACTTATCAACAACTTGTCAATTATTTTTAATATTAAAATAATAATAAATGAACATTATATACACATTAACAAACTCACTAGCATTTAAAATAAATATTAACCACATTAAACCGAAAATCCACAAATAATAAATTGGAACATAACACAACTAAATCTAAAGCAATCAACAATTGAAGGAGATATTCAAGTACCTGATCAAAGATGGTGTTCAACAAAAAATCTCTTCACGCTGAGTTTCTTGGCAAAAGGGCAATGGATGCATTTTGGTCCTGAAAGTGTAGAGTGTTTGAGAAAAACCTAAGATGGGAGTGGGAAGTAATTTTGAGAAAAGTTTGAGGGTATTTTTGTAAAAAAAAGGGTTCACTGAATCTGACTTTCCCACCATGTATTGAGGGAATCACTTTCCCTCAATTTGATGAAATTATTCTTTCATGGCAATGCTACTTCCCAGGGAAAATACTTTACCAAACATTGTAAAGTGATTCCTTGTGTTACATTCCAGGAAAAGTTGGGCATTTTCTCATGTATCAAACACCTTCTAAAGTCTATGCTTCGTGAAGGCATTTGTGTTTGTTGAGCTTGTGGTTGCATTCTATGCTCTTGCACATCCTTGATTTATATATATAACCAAAGGGCGTGTAGCCTACTTGTATTTGGATCCCTTTTATTCAGGTGAGATGCGACTACGACTCCCCACTCCCCAAATGGTGAGATCATGTGGTTGTTTAGAATACTCATTGTTGGAAGAGCCAGACTCTTTAAGAGAGCTTCCCCTCGTGCCCACACATTACAGGCTTAGTAGAGCCCAATGTCCTTAGTAGGAAAAAAATAAAATGAAATTACATACATATTTTTTAAAAAAATTAAGGTCATTTTATTCATTACCTCTAAATTATAATTTAATGGTCATTGAGTTCATATTTTTTCATATATTCCAAAAAAACTTTTTAAGGACATTTTATTTATTCCATCGAAATACAAATTAATACTGTTTGGAGTAGCTTAAGAGTTTAAATAAAGTTTTATTTTTATAATTATAAAAATCAATATTTATATAATTTATAAAATATTTTAATGATATATGTGGATAGAGAGTTATATATTTTTAAAAAGAATAACGATGTTTGTACGAAATAGGTTTCTTGAATAACTCTCCTGAATCACGTGGATGCGAAATTGGCATCTTAGCATTCACATCATTCTTTCTCTCTCTTTTAGAAAGATTTAATTTCTTTTTATTATCTAAACTCTTAATCATGAAAGGAAATCGAAAACTCCTCCTAAACCCTAAATTATAAATTGCAAACCCCGTAAAGGTTGTGATTTACCATTAGGATTGGGGCTTAAGATTTAGAATTTAGAGTTTTAGAATTTTTTACTATAAGGTTCTATAGTTTTTGGGGTTAAGATTTTAGAGTTTTAAATAAATTTTTATAATGTTTAATATTTTTTTAGAGTTTTGGGATTTATATAGTTTGAATTTGAAGTTTATCTCAAGCTTCTTCTATTGATGCCACTTTTGCTTCAAATATCTTGGGTAAGGACCTAAGAGTTTTCTAGACTAGCTTCTCATCTAAATATCTTTTGCCAAGTTGGAAGGCTTGGTTTGCTATGTTCATCAATTTGGCATTGAATATGGCAATAGTCTAGTCTTTCTCCATCTTTAGAAACACAAACTTAGTAGTTAGAAACTCAAACTTGGCAGTTAACATATGAAGCTTTAAGATTCGTACAAGATTCGTACCTTCATGGATTATTTGCAAGATATCCCAAGCTTCCTTTGTCTATTCACATGTTGCAACATATTTGAACTGATTTTCATCAACTCCTTCAAAGATAGCATTGAGAGCCTTCCCATTTGCGTTAGCTTTGCTTGTATCTTCCAAACTCTAGTTGTTCTTCTTCTTCTTGATTCATTCTTCTCATCATCTACTTCAATTGGGAGAGACCATCCTTCTTCCACCATGGTCCATGCATTCTCATTAAGTGACTTGATGAAGGCCTTCATATGTGCCTTCCAATAAGGATAATTGGACCCATTGAGTAGCAGTGGTTGTGTGACAGATGCTCTTTCTCTTCCAGCCATGGAACTTACTTGGATCTTACCGGTTTTGAAACCAAAGCGAATAATGGTGACCAGCTCTCTGATACCACTTGTTAGTTCCGGCTGAGTATATGTGTGTTGGGTTTATCACTCAATCTCTCATGAAGCATGCACGCACACTCTCAATGTAAAAACAAATAAACAAGAATAACCCAGTTCAGCACAATACTTTCTTTTGTTTGGGGGGCCAAACCCGGAGATAAAAAAAAATCCATTAAAAGAGGGCAATAAAAATGAGTACAATTCTCGCACTCATCCTCACAAAGGTAAAGAATAACCTTCTCAAGATTGTCTGATTCCCATGCTCACTCATCCACACACTTGGGAATCTCTTAGGTGCTTCATTCTAAATCTCATAGCAGAGCTCTTATATAAACGTCTTAACGCCCCAAATATAGTGCCTTCCTCTTTTAGTATCTTCATGGTTCTTAATTTAGACACCTTCCAAAGTTATAAGTTGCAACTCCTGTTGTGACCGAGCTTGCAACACGGGTCATTTGCTTATCCTAACTAAGGTATAGCTTCCGTTGTAATGTGAACTTGCGATGCCTCCAACCTTCTTGGTTATGTCAGTCCAAGTAAATGCAGTCAATTCCTGAGCTCTTTCTGTCAGCAACTAGCTTACCACCTCACATCATATCAGCAGGTCTTTTTCCTGAGGGTCGCACCCACCAAGGCGCATCTCCATCTCACCAAAGATGGTCTTCCAAGATCTTTAAAATCTTCTTTCCAAACTTAATCTCCATTCATCTAAGTTTGGTCTTCACAATCTACAAACTTGATCTTCATTTATCCAAGTTTGGGCTTCAATCATCTCCATATAATAACTGTCTTCAATTAGCTCCACCTATATTTAGATTTCCTCCAAATCTTTAATTGTATCTAAATATGGTCTCGATGAGATCTTGCCTCCAAGTGGTTGCTTGATTGATTCACTTGCCAAATATACAAGTGTCTGCATTTATTCTTTGACTTCATATTGGTTAGGATCCTACTTGCTTGCTTCTAAAGTTGCAACCCACTTGCCTTATATATCTTCTCCAAATATAGCTTTGATCTCACAAAAATATTCTTTATGCCTCAACGCTAAGTCATCTTGCCATGTCACCAAGCTATGCCACATCATCATTGCTTTTGGCACATCATTATCAACACGTGTCAAATAATGCCAATTATAGAGCTCTAGCTTTAATAATAGTAATTGTTGTGAGGGATGATTTGCAGTCCAAACCCCTTGTCACCAAGTGAGGGTGTATGAGCTAAATGATCAATTTTCAGCTCATGGGCATACCCCTAGCTGTACTGAGCTTGTGCATTTGTGAAACAAAAATGATCTACTTTTTTATAAGGGTCATAATTTCTCCCCTAAACTGGTTTAGAACCAAAGATTTCTAGGAAATTAGTGGGTGATATACCGATACACACACACACACATAAAAGAAAATTATAAAATCTATGGACTCATTTATGGAATTTTCTTCTTTTTTCCTCCTCATATTTCTTCAACTCTACTAATACTTTGTCTTTATCTCATTTGTTTGAAGTTATCCATCCAATGATACCTCATCTTTCTCTCATTTGTTTGAAGTCATCCATCTAATATTTCGCAATTGGTACATCCCCAATCGTAGTTGTAAGTGTACATCCGTTTAAACAAACACCACTTATACTTCCTTCAATGGTGGATTACAAAGATATAATCACAAGTTTCAGCTTCATCAACCAATTGTATGGGAACAATTCTACAAAAACCTTTTCAACTAATCTCTATTGATGAGTGCGCGATCTTTTGTCACAAAAGAAAGAAAATTAGAGGGAGCTTTGTGTTTTGTTCATGCTTGAAAATAGTGAGGAAGGAGCACCGGTGAGAGTTTTAAAGATGACATTATGTTTATTTTTGAAAAAATTGTAAAACATTGTAATTGTTTATATACACACTCAAACCCCCCAAAATTGTTTTATATACCACTCTATTATTATTAAAAATAGACCTTATTATTTATAACTTGAAATTTTAAACCATCCATTAGGACTTAATTAGTATCTCAATTCCATATTAACTATCATTAAAAAATATTATTATTTTGAGGTTTCTACAAATATATAGATAATTAAAAGTTAAATATATTATGTGGTCTATAATAGCATGAACCCTAAGACCCATTATGGGTTGGTCCAAGTTGACAATGCATGAACCGGTTGACAAGCTAGAAAAGTGAAGAAAGTTTGTACAATATCTTGTATATTACAAATTGACTAACTTTTAGATTTACAAAGGTGTCATACCCATGATAGTCCTTCTAATTTAGTCACTCTGTACGCCTTTAGTCCCCCACTTTAATTTAAACTCTTTTAATTCCCTTAAGCTTTGAATGAATGCAATTAAGTCTATCCTTGCAACTGGAGTTACTTTGGTTGTTAGTTTGTGTTTATGTGGTATTTTATCAAATATAATATTTATAAAAAAAATGATAAAAAAAAGTCGAGCATTTTAAATTGCAAAATAGATTATTCTTCTTTCTAGTGGATCTAATCTCCTAAGTAAAATGGGAGGTTTTGAGTTCTATGAGTGGGTTGCTCGGCCAGTCGAATGGGTGCTTTTACCTCAACTGGAGCTCTGAGAGGGCGAAGAAGGAGGAGGGCAGCGCATGATGGGCACAAAAGCAAGCATAAGGATTAAAAAAGGGGGGGGATTGAGAGCGATGGTGATGGCAATTGTGGGAGTTGTTGCATTCGATCAGGGTGGGAATTCGAATCCACATATCTCATGTGATTTTTTTTTAATATTATTATTATTATTATTATTATTATTATTTATTAAAATTATATTTGATAAAATTCCACATTAACACAAACTAATAGCAAAAGTAACTTCGGTTGCAAGGATGGCCTAGATCGCATTCATTCAAAGAATAGGGGATTAAAAGGGCTTAAATTAAAGTGGGAGGACTAAAGGGGAAGAGTGAGACAATTACATGGACAATCTTGGTTATTACACCATTAATAAATAATCAAATGATCAATAATTTGATATATTACCCATTATTTGAAATTTTTATTAATTTTTTATAAAAAAAAGCAAACAAGTTTTTGAGGCATCGGTTTCACTTAAGTGAAGTGAAAGGGAACTTTGTGAGGCATTGACATGAAAACATTGTTCCCATAATTACTAATTTAGTATAAATCCATTTAAATAAGTTATTATCTACTTAATCCGCTTGTTGTAGACACTGTATTGATATAGATACTTAATGAGACGATCTAGATGCTTATAATATTGGTGCAAGTGTTTAGCAACATGCTCTACAGGTTTAATATGATGCATTTTCTGGTTAGTATATCACTACAGTAGCTTAACATCTACCGCGATTGTTACACATAAGTCATTAAGGGACTTTGTCCATAGCAATAATTTGAACAAGTTCAAGATGATTGAATTGATATGGGACCAATTGAATACCCTAAGCAACAACCTAGTCAACAATATAAGCAAGAATTGAGTCCAACCAAAAATGCGAACAGAACATCAATAAGTCAAAATGAAGCAAAGCATCTGACTTGTACACTAATAGAGGGGTGTAATGATAGCACTACTTATGCCATTTAAGCTCATATGATGGAGTATGATAATATAACTGATAAGAGGCATATGCTAGGCAAATAAGACTATAATATAAGCTAAAAATAATGTGCTATTTATAAAAAAAACATTTAAATAATGAATCAAACAAGATAGATAAGTATAGGTTAAAAAACAAAGTATCTAAGAGGACAAGCTAATTAGTAGTTGGGATATGAACAAAAGATAACATATAATAGTGATGGGTAAGTGATTTACCTTTAGAGAATAAAGTTTGATACACTAAGTAAATCGGGAACTACGCTAAGCAAATAAAGGTATAATGTACATGAAAAAGTGTTATAGCAAGCAAAAAAACCACACAAATACTATGCATTCTTCTAAGTAGAGTGACCCTGCACTAAACAATAATGTGACACACTAATTGTGTAACCTATTTTGTTTACAAAATAATGTGAATCATCACTAAGTGAGTAATCTCTTACACCAAGCAAAATATGTCTCTCTCCATGTGTATAATGCGATTGGTTAAGTCACTACATAGAAAATTTATTAACAAACAATATTCTTCATCCCATTAATTAATTACTAAATAAGTAACCTCTTCCACTAAGTGGTTAGTGTCACCTGATAATGTAAAATATGGTTAATAATAAAAAAATCAAGAATTTAAGTTGTTTCATAGGCTTGACGCAGAGAAGAAAATAAATTTCGACAATGCAGAATACCGAATATATATATAAGTAGTAAGTTGAAGTTTATTATTAATATTTTGTGTAATATTTGCATATTAACTATAATTATAGAATGTGTGTTTTATATTTGTAGGCAATAAACCAATTCAAGATTATGAGGAGATAGCTATTGTATGTGGAATGCCCAGGCGACATGACCTTTTGCAAGAACAACTCCTCAAAATTCTGGAAGCCTAGGTGCATGCACGGAACCATCACTAATATTGGCAGCAAATGATCTTGGCAATTGTACCGAAGATTTAAATGATTTTGATGGCATTGTACTAACTCAACCTCTTGGCATGGATACACTAATAAGCTCCATTTCAAAGGCTAAATAGGGTAGAAAAAAGGCAAAACGTGTTAAGGCATAGAAAGAAATCATGAAAAATGTTTTATTTGAATTAGGAAGGATTGCAAATGCATTAAAGGAAAATAAGTGTCAATTTCTTAGTAAGAATTGTTCGATGAGATTATGAATTAGAGTGGGTGCTATATTGAATCTAATCTTTGATAAGTATATAATTGTTTTCTTCAAAATATTCCTCTAATAACTAGTTTTATGAACAAAACTGATTTCCTTCTGTTCATTTGGATGGATAAGATTCTTATCCAATTGAGGGGTGGCCACCTAACATGAGTTGTTTAATGATACTATATATTTGTAGAGGAATAATTAGATGAAACAGTGACATCACGTCGAACTTTATCCCCCTCTAATCACAAATTGCCGCATCAGATTATTTTTACATCTCACTTGCTCTATTTTATTGCTTTGGAGTTTTATTTTGAATTTAGTTAAAGTATATCTTAATCATAATCTCATTGCTTGCTTACCATTCCCTTTCTCCTTCGTGTCTTCCCTCAATCATCTTGATGTCCAAGTTATCATTGTCTTCATCTCAAAGCAATGTTGATCTCATCTCCAAATCCTAATTTTGGCCTTCATATTCATCTCTGATCTCGTTTACCTTCTCCTTCTCTAGTTCTAGAGATGGCAATTTGTACCCTACCCGACGGGTATACCTGTACCCGTACCCGGTCAAAGAGGGTATTACCCTTTTTGACCGGGTACGGGTACGGGTATTACCCGTTAGTTTTTGAGCAGGTACGGGTCGGGCAAGGGTATGCCCCTACCCTACCCGTACCCTTACCCTTACCCTTACCCATTGAAGAGGGTACAGGTAAAACCCGTACCCGTACCCTTACCCTCTCATATATATATATATATATATATATATATAATTTTTTATAAAACTAAACATTTACCCACAATTTACTCAATATCTATTTTTCATAGTGATTAATTTGAAAAATAATACTTCAAATTTTTCTCTTAATATATTACTTTTAAATTTTATTTAATTTCTATATTTATATTTGATAATATTATCAAAATTGAATTTTTAGATATATATTAAGAATCATAATTAAATTAAAAAAATAAACAAATATAAAAAAATTATAACAACATCACGAAAAAAATAAGATACTAATAAAAAAATCAATTGGATATAACTTATGAGAATTACTTATAATGTTTTTTTATATTCAAAAATATTACTAGATATTTATAAAATTTGAAGCTATATAAAAATATAAATAGTAGATATATGAAAAAAATTTTAAACAAAAAAACCAAGATGGTTAAACATGAACAAAAACAAAAGGTAGAGTTACCATTGAGTGCTAAATAGACGTCATTTTTATGTGATTATATAATTTAAGATAAACAAATATATATATCAACTTGTAATTTTGAATTTATGGACATGTGTTTAAAGATTGTAATATAATGTATAATTAATTTATTTTTATTATTATTTAAATTTAATTCGATAATTTGAACAACGGGTAAGCGGGTACCCTGCGGGTATACCCGTACCCTGCGGGTAAGGGTAAGGGTAAGGGTATGATTTTTTTTACCCTGAAGGGTACGGGTAAGGGTACGGGTATGGGGTAGGGGTTACTGGTACGGGTAAGGGTTTTGGCATACCCTACTCGTTGCCATCCCTATCTAGTTCTTCTCTGGTTTTCTTCCCCTCTTAACCTTCTTCCACTGCTGTCCCCACCACCACCCCTCTGTTTTGCTCTTCTCTCCCTTTTCCTCCACTCCCTTCTTTCCAAGCTCTAGTCCCATGCTTGTTTTCTCTACTCCTTTTCCCCCTTCCCTTCTCGCTTTCGTCTTTCCTTCATTCCCTCTTTGTCTCCCTCTTCCATAGCTCCTCCTTTGCCTCAATCCTTGTCAAGCGTGCTCCTTCTTGAGCTTTCCTTTAAGCTAACATGTTCTTGAAGGAGTTTCTAGTGATTAGCATGGCACTGGAGAGGAGACGACATTTGCGGCTTGAAGAATGTGCTAGCTAGGCTCCTGCCCTAGAAATAGATTTCCAATTTAGCTGAGAAGATATGGGAGATTAAGATTAAAAAATTTATAATAAAACTATTAAAGGGGAAATGTAATGATGAGAAAGAGAGAGTGAGGTGCTATAAAAATAGAATAATGTTATATCATCCAAAAATTCTTCCTAAATTCCCTACCTGAATGCGTGGATTCCATGTGGTGTCTAGTCATAATATCTTACTCACTCCATTTCAAAATTTAAAATAATAAATAAAAAAAAGAACCCCTAAGATTTATCCTTAATTACCTTCGGGCCACCATCGCACCTTCCACACCACCGATAGGGTCTCCTCGTCTCCTCGGACGCCACTGGAACTATCGCCACCCCCGCTGCCACCGCCACCACATTCCACTTTGATGAGTGCAATTCATATCGTGTTTTACTTACTACCAATTCATGCTTTTGCTCGCTTTTTAGCACTTTTTGGATATATACGATGCTATTTTGGGTATATTTGTTCATGGCACATGAATTTAGGGTTCAAAGTAATTAGGAGTGAAATCGGGGATAAAACAACCAAATAATGCATTATTTTCTAAGTGTCCAAGTTAAGCACGGGCAGAGCACGATCGTGCTCTATCCTCGTGATTATCACTGTCTGAAGAAGCCTTAGCAGCTGACCAAGCATGGGGGTGCTTCTAATGAGAACACTGTGGTACCCTGTCCTGATTTTTGACCTCAGGACTATTTTTTGATTTTTGTTCATGCATTAGGGGCAAAAAAGTCATTTAGCACTAGTGTTATCTTTGCATGATTGTACAGTAGGTTGTGTGTGAAAACTAGCCGAAAACCAGGGGCAAAACAGTTTTTTGGACCCTTTTCTTTTTATTTTCTATTAGAAGGGCATTTTGGTAATTTCTCTTTTTTAAAAAAAAATGAAAATGAGAGGATAAAGCAACGTGACTGGCTTCTCATTCTCTCATTCTTTTCTTCTTCTTTGTTTTCATTCTTTCTTCTTTCATTTCGGCTGAATACCAAATTTTGAAAAAAAAAATTCTTCTGCAAGCTTTTCCGATGAATCAACGCTCCTACTCTCTTCCTCTCATTCTCTTGAGCTTGGTAAGGCTTCGATCCAAGGTTTTTTCTTTGTATTTTTCTCGTATTTAATCATTTTCAAAAATCTTTGAAACCCTAAAAATACCTCATGGATTGGGTTATTTTTAGGCTCAAATCGAAGCCAATATCGTGGTTATTCATTTGTGTGTATGTTTGTAAAGAAATTTCGTGATTTGGTGTTGTAAATTGGCAAGAAACCATTGTAGCAATTTCTTGGTTACTGTAGCAAAACGATGTTACTATAGCGCCAAAAATTTTGGCTTTTTCTTGTATTTATTTGGTCCAAATCGAAGCCCTTCTTACTTGAAATTCATTGGAACTAGGTTTACTCCTGTTTGAGGTCGTTTGGGTCCAAAATGATGTCAATTTCCCCTAAAACTCTAGATTTACATGTTCGACATCGAAGAACCAATGAATGCAAGAATGAAAACTAAAATACATGTGAATGTAATGTTACATGTTCGACATGTAACATTACATTCGCATATATTTTAGTTTTCATTCTTGTGTTCATTGGACATGTAACATTACATTCACATGTATTTTAGTTTTCATTCTTGTGTTCATTGGTTCTTGGATTCCCTGTTTGATTGTAGGTGGTGAAGCATCCTCCAAGGGGAAGAAAATTGCTGACCAGTGAGTGCGTCTCGAGGCGAGACGACTGGTTTAGTGAGTGGTTTAATTCGTAATTGCATAGATTTAATAAGAGTATTATAGTATTTCTTTATGTGTTCATAACGTAAATTTGATGATAAATCAGATTTCATTTGATATATATATATATATATATATATATATATATATATATATGGATATTTTGAGCATGGAGTTATTTGGCAAAGATGATTCCAGTATACTTATATATATTTATTTTGAAAGAAGCATGTTTACATGTATACATGGAATATGATTTGATGTATATATATTTATTTGGATATTTGGATGTTGGATTCCTTGAGTTGGAATTGGAAAGAATTGCATTGTGGCATTTGATTTTGATGGTGACTGTGGACTTTAGTTCGACACTATAGTGTGGGGTTTCACGGTCCGGTCTGATGGGAGGCGACATGGTCAACGCTGAGTTTACCCTGGTCAAGAGGTGCACGGAGCCATTGACAAGAGGGGTCTTTTATGTGAGAAACCCGGGGTCACCACACAGGGATCTTAGTGGCCAACACCAAGGAACGCAGCATATTGAATTTTAAAAATCTTAAAACATCTTCGTGATCCCGTAGCTAGTTGCGGTCAAGATTAGCTTGGGAATTGTTTGAGGCTAGCCTGTATTTTGAGCGGTGCTCAATGTGTTGAAAAATGTTACTTACCTATACTATTTATAAATCATTTTGTTATCTGTTAATCTGTTGAATATCTAAAACTTCTTTTATATGCTATTATTATTATTGTGGTAATTACTATTTGAAATGCTTTACTACTCTGTTATATCAATGCTGTCACCACTCACTGGGTAACATGTGTTACTCATCACTCTCTTTATTCATTCTCAGACTACAATGTTGGACTTGGTTGTGTTGGGCATGCAGTAGCCTGACATATCTATTTTTCTTATTTGGGTTAGTTGTAGTGTGCATGTAAACTCTATGGATCCACTAGACTTGATCTTTTATGTGTTGTTCCTGTACTTTGCATTTCTAATTTTTGGTTGTATTTGGAACCCTGGCTGGTTTCGTTGTGGATTTTGTCTCTTTATTTAGTAAGTTGTGTTAGAAGGGTTGTTTTGAGCCTTATTGTGACTAGGAGGTAGCACGCTGTAGGGTCCACTCCTTGTTATCGTGGTGAATGCCACGTGCTCAGCTCAAGACGATGCATGACAAGCATGGTCAGAGCACATTTGTGCTTCATCCCCTTGATTATCACTAAAATGGAGTTCTAGGAAAAGTACGCTTTCCGTGCCCCTTGCACATACCTGCTCAAGCTGAGCATGGGTAAAGCATGACTGTGCTCCCCCCGTGATTTTTTTTGGATGACACTTAGCTGATTTAGTCAGAAGCCCCAAGAAGAGCACTGTCTAAGCACGACCCTGCTTAGATAGTGTTGAGCCCGAAAATCCCTTTTTAACTCCCAGATCTAGGGTTTCATCTCATCTTTTATACGGAGGTTTTCTTCTTCACTTGGAGAGCACTAATGAGGACGATGATCAAGCTTCACCACACTGTCTAAGGGGATCAAGGTCGAGTTAGAGGCACAAAAGAAGTGGAGTTAGCTCATCCATGAAGCTTTTGAATCTCAACTATAGAGAATTTGTAAAAGGGGAAGTCATGATTTCTTACCTTAGTGTATACATTCTTTCTTCTCATTTGTATGAAATCATGAGGGGCTAACCGTTCCACGGTTCCCCGGGATGTTAAACTATGTTGCTTAGTATACTTTGACTACTTGTTTTTAATGTCTACAGAGTTATGATGCATTCATGTGTTTGCATAACTTGGAGTGCTTGATTTGCATAGTTGTTTGTGTAAAACTTGGCGTGCGTGGATTACCATAGTTGTGATTGCCTTATGTAGTTGCAAAACTTGGCGTATTTGATAGCCGCAGATACAACATTACTTCAGAGCACCAACAAGGATCTTAGGATGTACCTGGTTGACATTTGAAGTAAGTCAGTACACTAAAGCACATAGGGATTGCCTCGGGGCATTGCTCTCTTGTTGTTGAAAACTCGATCCTAGTCTGCCTGATAGTTTCATCCTTATCTTTTTACTCTTGTTTAGCGATTCTTTCTACCAACCAATTCTTGACATACTAGATATTAGAGGAGCAATTAGTACTAGAAGTCCAGTCTCTATGGTTCAACAACCCTACCCCCACGGGGTACCACTTTATTACTTGTTACAATCTGTAAACTTATGGAGAGTGCATCATCTTCCTCTTCGCACCACCATCGTAGACCTCGGGCCACTGAGAGGGTCTCGTTGTCTCGGCTTTGTCACAATTTGTCGCCATTATCTTGCTTATGTGAATGAAATATGAGTCTAGTCGGTCTTATTCATTCGAGAATGGAGGAAGTCTCTAATTGTAGTGGTTTCTGCTTTGATGAAGCCCTAGGAATCTTATCCTTATGCCTTAAGACCTTCTCCATCAATCTCTTCGACCTCATCCAAAACACCAAGAAAGGGCACCTCCTTCCTTACTGTGATGGCTTCTTTCCTTCATTGTGCTCCCCTAGAAGCTCTAAAGCCTTTTCTTGAATAATCAGTCAATCCACTCTCTCGTTTCTTATTAAATGTTTGGTTTTTGGCGCTGAGCTGTTTGTAGGGTTTAAGGTTTAATGATCATATTGATGTTTAGGGTTACGATTTTCTTATCTTTTGTGTGTGTTTCAGTTTGACTTTGTTACCTCTTTAACTTCTTTTGGAAAAGGTGGTGAAGTGCCATTGGAAAAGGTTAACTTGGGAGATTGAGTGAGAGGTCTCATAGTTAGTGATTTTGTTGTTGTGCCTTGAGGAATTATTGAAGAAATGCCATCTAGGTTCTATTGAGTAGGTTATTTGATAGCTGTTCGTTACATTTTCTTGCTTAAATTCACACGGCTATCAATTTGAGCAATTCATTTTGAAATTAGTCTGTTAAAGCATGATTTTCTTGATGGTATCAAGATGGAGTTTATAGCATATTATATTCCTTAATTATAAAACTTGCATTTTATGTATATATGATATACATATATACTTCAATTTCCATAATGCTTTCAGTTCAATATATTGAAATAACAATTTAAAAAATGGTTAGTAAAGGAATTAATTGGCATATGGGGATTTGCTTTCCCCATCTAAGGCAGTCGAAGAATTTCAAGGAGGAATTATTAGATGCTTGAGGGTAATGCTTCGAAGTTTTCTACCATGTTTTGCTGCTTCTTGTACTTGCAAGCAAGTTTCTAAATTACATAAAAAAATGCTAAATATTTTATCATGTACTTACTACTATGATAGTTGAGATTGTTACTCATTAATAATAGTGAACAATAGAATGATAGTGATAATTGACATTGTTAATGATAATGATCCAAATTCTAAATCCCATAAAAAATGTTGAATACTTTATCATGCACTCTTGAAGCTTAACAAATGCTTGCTTGATAGATATGTAACTAGCAGACATGCAAATATATGTATGGAATCCTAATTTCATGCCTGAACCTTTGCATTCTTCCAATTTAATTAACTATAGTGCTTTAGAATGATGTAGATGAAGTAACATGAAAAATATATTCATGCCAACTTAACGAAAGGCAATAGAAAATACATAGCAAAATATAGTTTTTGTTTGAAATTTTCTTATGACTAGACTAAGTGTATGTTTTATTATGAAGATATATTGTTTTTGTTTTGCACCTTTGGAGAATCTTATAATTTCAAGTATCACCTATTGGCTACTTGCTTTGGACTCAAGATGTGGAGATCCAATTGCTATTTGAAGCATTGCTTGTGCCATCCTACAAAACATGCTATTTGAACCAGATGGCCAACTTTGCCAAAGAATCAACAAGGTAACATGCTAATTGCATAGTGCTACATGGGGATAAGGGATATAAGAATATGCCCCAAGTTTTACACACTTCTACCTAATGGAAATAATTCATTGAAGCAAGGAAATTCAGCTTTGAAAGACAACCTACTATTTTCTTATAGTTTACAGGATATAGTTTGTAATATGTTATCTAATTGTTATCTACAGATATGTTATCTAATTCAGTACAAGACAACCTGCTATTATCTTTCTGATTGTTGTCTACAGGATATAGTTTGTGATATGTTTATCTGAGTCTATTGTAGTGCAGTTTGAGTTTGTGGTATTGCATTTTCATATTGTTATGCCTAAATGTTGCACATTTTCATTTGTACGTACAGATGAGTTTTTGTTTCAAATATGAAAGTTCATACAAATGCCTCATGCTTAAATAGATCAACAAAAAAAATGTACATAGACATACATATAAACCTCTCCACTAAGATAACTAATACTACTGTAACAACATCTTCCAAAAACTCTTAATCACATGCTTGAATTGATCACCAAAAAATGTACATAGACATACATATAAACCTCTCCACCAATAAAACTAACATCACTATAACAACATCTTGGAAAAACTCTTCATCACATGCTTAAACAAATCACCAAAAACTCATCGACTCTTCATTTGCATTTAGATTGTGACACCATCTCCTGAAATAACCAATTCTACTGATCGTAAAAACTTAAAAAAATTACTATAAAATGAAATTTATTTTAATAAATGTTGCCAATACCAACTATTTGGGTAAATAAGAAGATCCAAATGCGTATTACGAAAGTTAGGCTCCAAAGTAGCAATTTTTCAATTTAAATCATACAAAATAAATAAAATAAAATAAGTTTACCTCGAAGATAATGTCATTATACTTTATCAGTCATCATTTGATATTTCGACTGTCCACTCAACTAGAAATAAATCAAATCAAGTTAAAAAAAAATTAGTATACATTGCCAAATAAAATTAGATGAAATTTCATCCACCAATATTATGTGTTTGATATTTTATGGATTAAATCATTGAGTTTTTTTATTACCCGTGAAGAAGTATCGATGCAAAGATTTTGCAAAGTCAAATTATCAACATACATATTCAATGAGTTTGGAAAAGAATTTGAATTTACCTAAGAAGAAAAATTGTGGTTCAACATACTAAAAATATTTTATGAGATACCATGATGAATGTAAGTAACAAATAACATGGCATTGCCACACTTTCTTGAGTACAATTTTCAATTTGTGTGCCATTTTAATTTTGGTAATTTCCCTTTGTTTGGGCTTTATGCAAGAAATGTCATTAATTTTAAACCAATAAAGATAATTATAGAGTTGAGAAAAAAATTGATATAAATCATAAATACCTTTTTCTTGTATCTAATGATTATTTTTCAACTTTTAATTTCTTCCTCTTTGATGGTGTTCAGCCCTTGCTCGGCACCTTTAAAAGACTTCAAAACTTTATTGTTTAAGTTGTTTTTTTGGTATTGCTCATGATCTTTTTTAAACAACATTGGTACTAGAATTTTATTAGAATGATTGTCCCAACAATTTGAATTTTCCATCAACTTCTTGATTGCTTCATCTACACGTTTCATCAAAAAATTATACTTCTCAATAGAATCCATCCCTATTTTAACAGCTTTAGAAAAATGCAAACATAATTTGTTGTATCACAATTTCTGCTCACTAATTTGTGCATCATCATAACAATTCATCACATAAGTATGCCTACATTTGATATCCTTTCTCCAATAGGATAAAATATATCGAGATGGAATCTCTTTTACATTCTTCTTAATAAGAACCTTGCACATATGTTTGCAAATAATTCCTCTAAACTCAAATGAATGGCATGAACATATAATATCAAATTCAAGCTCATTATAATAAATATTGAACACCACATGTTTTGTAACTTTATCTTCTTTTCTTCTGAAAATAGTTGTTACTCAAAATGTACATATTGGCCTATTTGAATTGACAAGTGCAAGATTGCAATAAAGCATTCCTCTTAATTCATCTTGAAACAACTTAAAAGTTTCATTTGGATAAACTTCTTGTAGTTGCTCCTCAAAATGACAATCAGTAAATGCTAGAAAACTTGTGTTAAAATAAGGAAAATCAGCTTTGTTTTTTTTCTTAATCTTATTTTTTAATGCATTATCATATTACTCCACAAATTGCTTCAAGAATGTTGTTGGACCAACATAGCCATCAAAGAAAGCATTTATACTTTCACTTTTTTGAATAGTAGACATTCCAGCCCAACAAAATGCTTTTAACATATACAGGAGCCCAACGTTGACGATTTTTATACAAAAAATTCAGACATTCATTTTTTTTAATATTATATTCCTTTATCATCTTCAGCCAAATATTTTCGAAATCTTGAACATCTATTGTCTTGTAAACAATACTTTTCAAAATCTTCTTTATTGCTTTGTATTCTATTAGTGCTCCAAGCTTCTCAAGAATCTTCTTCATAATTTACCTTAGACAAAGACGGTGATGAGAATTTGGAAACACTGCTCTAATTGCATTTCAAATAGCCATACATTGATATGTAATTATCGCCTTAAGGGCTTTGCCTGACATGCATTCTAGCCAAGTCTTAAACAACAAAATATAGATTTATGTATTTTCCTTTGACAATTAGCCACATCCAAATAATATTGTTTGTCTATGGTGGTTTACACTAACAAAAGGAGTAAAGGGCATGCCATGCTTATTAGTTAAGTATGTTGTGTCAAAGGTTATGACATCACCAAAAGCTTCATAAGCTACTATGGACCATGCATCTGCCCAAAATACATTTCTTAAACGAACTTCCTTATCCACATCAATCAGATGAAAAAAAAAATTAAATTTCTCCTTTGCATAAGAGAAAAAGTTTCCAAGTGCTTCAACATATCCAACTCTAAGCCTAAACTACCTTGTTTTCACAATATAATTTCGACAATCTTTTTAGTGTATGTCAAGTTTTCATATCCACCACTTTTAACTCATAAGGAATTAAAAATCTTGCTCAAGCTTATACCCGCTTGATCATTTAGTTTAAGGCTTCTCTCAACATATGTGTCCATTTTTTTATTGAAAATTTTGAAAACGAGGTTTTTGCGGGCTAAGTGCTCTAAATGTACACGGGAAATAGTAAAACGTCAATTATTATCAACAATAACATTAATCTTGGTTTGACAATTTGTTTTGATGGATAGTATTGCATTGAAAGAATTTTTTGAAGTAGATACCCTACTGCTACACATGCTAGTGTATAATATTTCAACTTTCCATTATCGCCTGATCTTATACTTATTTTTTTTATGCCAAACCCTTTTTACCGAGCATAGTTAATATAGAGACTGTAAACTTCTTCTTTAGAATTAAACACCATACTTGCCTGTGCAACAACTTTTTCACATAATGTTTCTTCTCGTTGTACTAATTTTTTTTTTTTTTCTCTTTATTCGATATTTGTGAACTAGAAGAGCCAACTTCTATCCGATCTTTTTGCTCAGAAACCCCAATTTTCAATTTTACCATACTATTTTTTATTTGGATCTATTTTGATAAACAAATAATAATGATAATTTATATCTACAATTAGCACTATAACAAAATGTAAGGAGATATTAAAAATAAATCAATTTTATTATATAATTTCATTGAAAAAGCTATAAGCCTATAAATTATACTCTTGAAATCAATGGATGCCATGGATTTAAGTTTTACTATAAGAAGGCTTGAAATTTTAGATCTAATGTAACCTTGTACAATTGAAGAGAGAGAGAGAGAGAGAGAGAGAGAGAGCCCTTATCATAGATTCAAATCAACAAATTTAATAAGAGGGTGAAATTTGCATTTTAAATTGGGAAAGATATCGAGAAAAAAAAAGAGAGAGGGAGAGAGATAGAAAAAGGGAATTACCAAAGCTCCAAAAGCATAGAGAGAAAGCAAGACAAAACATAACTAAAATGGGCTGGTGGCGGCAATGTCCAGCGATGGGGTGGCCGAGGAGCCCGACAAAGAGATTATGAAGAAGCTGAGACAATGAGACTCTCTCAATGGCGCGGGGCCTGCAGTGGTGCCGTGAAGAGGAAGATGGACAAGGTGGCGGTGATGGTGCCAGTGCCGGTGGCATCAGGTGAGACGGTAAGACCCTATCGGTGGCTTGGTAGTGTGAAGATGATGATGAAGGGTAAAAGTTAGGGTTTCTTTTATTTTTATTTTTAATTTTGAAATAGGGTGAGTATGACATGGATGCCACGTGACATTCACATCATTTGAGTCATGAATTAGGGAAGGATTTTCGGACAATATAGCATTATTCATAAAAATATGGCACGGACAATTTAGAATTTTCTGGGATAAAGCCTAACGTGGTATCACCGTTTCATCCAATCCTTCGGTTATATTTGTGTTATATTGTATTTTGTGTTGTTGAATTATTATGATGTTATATTTGGAATGAAGTTATATTTTTAATGATTGTTGAATGCTATATTTTACATAAAATGGTGAATATGATTTATATATGTACTAAGCGATTGTGAATGTTAAATGCTATATTTTGATTAAATTTTAATATCATATTTTGAATGAATGTCGTACAAAACTTGTTTTTGCCTCTCGAATGAATGTGCAATTCAAACTAATGCTGTTATATAGTGATGTGATTCAATGTATTGTAATTTATATATTTTTTCAATTTAATTTGTGTTTAGAAAATACCATTTATCATTTAAATTTAATTATAAACGTATTTCATTGGAACACAATATTAAAGAAATATGAAATATTTTTAAATTTAATAAATAACCAATTGAATTAATTTTTACAAATAATATTAAATATTTAAAGTTAATAATAATTAATGGGATAATCTCATCTTCCCATTCATATATTAACTATACTCTCAATTTACATTAAATTAATAAAAAAAGTAAAAATAGTAAATAAACCAAACCTATTAATATAATTTGAAATACAACATTTTCACTCCCATTATAAATTCACTTGCACTGTGATTTAATTTATAAAATACCAAATAACTAATAAAAAAAAGAAAAAAAGAGTAAAATAATATATTCATAAACTATAGACTTATCAAGCATCGAAAAAAATCCGTTACACAAAATGAATGGTACTGTGATTAACTTTTACGCTAAAGTTAAGTATTTGACTCTTTTCCAATTTATTTTTCAAAATGTAATTGAGGATTTGCAATGTAAGTGATAGTTTTTGTTTTTAAATAACTAAACAAAGCAAAAGTTTGCATGCAAAAATGCCAAAGGACCTGCAGGTCCAAAATGCCAATGCAAAGGATGATCGATAATTAGAGATGGTAACGAGTAAGGTATAGGTAGGGTATGTCAAAACCCTTATTCATATCCGTAAACCCTACTTTATACCAGTACCCGTAATCCCATCCTTCTAGAGTAAAAAAATCCATACCCTTACTCTTACTCGCAGAGTACCTGCTTACACATTGTTCAAAATTACTGAATTAAATTTAAATACTAATAATAATAATAAAAAAATCATAATCTATTATAATACCATGTTTAAACACATATTCATAAATTCAAAATTACATAACAAATAATAAAAAATTATATATATATATCTGAGGGTAAAGGTAAGAGTAAGAGTAAGAGTACGAGTAAAGGTATAGATATTGGTAGAGACATACTTTTACCTAATCCGTACCTGCTAAAAAAATAATAGGTAATGCTCTTACTTATACTTGATCAAAGAAAGCAATACCCTTATTAACTAGGTACAAATATGGGTATATCTGCTAGATAGGACATAAATTGCCATCTCTATCTATAAATCATGCAATCTAAAAAAAGGGGAAGGTTGAAGTTTCAAGCCCAAAGACAAAGAAACAAAAGCCCAATATTGGCCTAACAATGACAAAACCACAAAGCAGAGGCCCTAAACCGCTCTGGTGTTTTGGCGGGTAAAAAGGCGGGAACCAGGAGGGGACATCGAAAACCTAGAAAAGATGGAGGAAGACGAAGGCTCGGCGGCGGCGACGGAGGCGGCGGCGGAGGCCGAGGACGAGTACCGAGTGTGGAAGAAGAACACACCTTTTCTCTACGACCTCGTCATCTCCCACGCCCTCGAATGGCCCTCTCTCACCGTCCAATGGCTCCCAGCCCCCTCCTCTTCCTCCTCTTCTCAAGCCCCTATCCACGGGCTACTTCTTGGAACCCACACCTCCGACGACGCTCCCAACTTCCTCATGCTCTCCTCCGTCCGTTTCCCCCTCCGATCTGCTCCGGCAACCGCTGATTCCGCTCCGATCCCCTCCATTGAGATCTACCAGTCCGTGCGGCACGACGGGGAGGTGAATCGTGCCCGTTTCATGCCGCAGAAGCCGGATATCGTGGCTACGAAGACATGTGGCTCTGATGTGCATGTCTTTGATTGTGGCCGGCGTCGCCTTGGAAGCCCCTCCGATGGTGAGGATTGTGCGCCGGATGTCCTTCTGAGGGGGCATTCGACTGAAGGTTATGGGATTTCTTGGAACCCTATGAAGGAGGGTCGGTTGCTGAGTGGTTCTTATGATTCAAAGATTTGCCTTTGGGATGTTGGTGAGATTTCCAGAGTAAAATCTCTTGATGCCTATCAGGTTTTCGAGGTAATTCCTCAAAGAGTGTTTTGATTTAGACTAAAGCTTGCGCCTTTGATTTATCAGAAGTAATTGAAGTATTTTATGTGTTTGTGTTGGCATAGGCACATAGTGCTGCCGTGGAAGATGTTGCTTGGCATTCAAGAAATGAGAATCTGTTTGGTTCTGTGGGGGATGATCATATGTTGATGATATGGGACCTGCGATCGTCTTCACCGGAGAAGCCTCAGCATTCAGTTACTGCTCACCAGGATGAGGTGAGGTTTTTCTTTTACCATGTTCTTTACTGCCAGTGGAATACACTCTTTTGCTTCTGGTGGTAACTTGATGCCTTGGATTGTTGCATATCACAAACACAACGTGATATGTCAATATAATCAACAATGACGTCTGGAATGTTTAAAATTTTAGATTTTTAGAGTAATCAGAGGATTGATCACACAGAAGCTACCAAAGACTATTATATTGAACTCTGGGAGCAGCACATCCGTTGGATCCTTTGGTTTGTAGGTAGTACTATGTTTTTGTGGTCTTTGTTAGAACAAGAATTTAACTTTTGAGGTTACACTGGAGTCCTGATCATTGATTGCTATATATCACAAGCATGAACCAGTATATCGATAGAATCAATATCTGAAGCTGATATATTTAAAAAAAAAAATTATATCAAATGTACTCAGTATTGTTCCCACATTTGTTTCTCCATCAAATACTGTTTGATAGAACTAATGGAGTAGCATGCACATGGATCCTTTGGCTCATAGGTAGTGTTATGCTTTTGTGGTCTTTTTTAAAACAATAATTTTACTTTCAAGGTAAGGGTCTGACATGGCAAAGGGTATCAGCAACATTAGCCACGAGGGTCTCACATCACATGCACAGAGAATCCTGACAAATTGATTTGCATAAGAATAAACAAAGGTCTCTATCTAATTTTCATGAAGCAGCGCTATTATAATGTGTTTATCTCCATCTCTCCATTGAATGTTCTGTGTCAGATAACCCTTGAAAAAAATACTTATCTGATTGCTATGCCTCATTCAACATTTTGTGGATCATTGAACTTTTTCTTGAGATAGATATTTAAGCTACTCCATTATTTGTAAGTTTCTTATATTTGTATAATGTGATAGATCTTGTCTTAGCCAATGTTTCTGAATTTCTTTTGGTTTTATTTTTATTTTTAATGATAATCCAAATAATTGATATATCCTGTGATAGTCTTTGATCTTTCTCTGAATTAATTTAAATAACTTTCAATACATTTTTTCCTTGCTTTCAGGTCAATTCCTTGTCATTCAGTCCATTTAATGAGTGGATTCTTGCAACGGCATCTGCAGATTCAAACATTAATCTGTTTGATTTACGGAAACTAACGACAGGCCTGCATACCTTCTCTAGTCACACGTATGCACTTACCTAATATTTGTTCTTCATTGAGCAATATGTGCTACATGTTTGTGTATTTCTTTCTATTTCTTTCACCAATATCCTTTAATATTGAATCTTGGTATGAATTTTTATGATAAGAATCTTAAACATAGAGCTAGTTGTATTTCCATAACCAATAGATTGAGAAACAATCTGCAGACTATTTGAAATGGAATATTTGTTATTCATTGCATATCCTGAGATAAGAAGCTCAGTGGGGCAATACTTGAAATTACAATATTGCAATTGGCTAAAACAAGATGATACTTGAAGGGTATGACTAAGTAACTTATAGAATTGATATGACTGCTGGAGGCAGGTTTACACTTGATGAACAGACATTACCTCTAGATGGGAAAAGGTTATCTTTAAATAGTAGGTCGGTCATGTCTGCTATAGCTTGAAGAATTCCCAGTGGTCCAGCATATCCGAGCCCAATACATTGTTGGATGGCTGTGGGCTCTTTCTACTGACAAAATCACTAATGTCCCTATCACAATCCCTCCCTAATACAATTGATAAAATGGGCATAAATAGTGACATGAATCTATACACAAATTTTATGGATTTCAAACTAGAAAGAGAATTGAAGTTTGGACTTTTGTTGTATCAATTATTATTTCAATGGTTAAGTTCTCCCATATCTCTAGTATTACATAACATTTTCTTTCATCAATTAAATTTCTTCTTTGAAATTCTTCTATTTGCAAATTTGTTCTAGTTTTCTTGGAAATATGCCTAGAACTCTGTTTTCGTTGCCTTTCACCTTTTTTGTCATGGTTTTTCTGTCAGTCCTTTACTCTTCTCGTAAGAGGTTTGCCATGCTTAGTCATTTACATTTTCAACTATATGCACAGAAGGGTACTTCATCCTTGATATCTGAGCATTTCTCACTATTGTTTTCTTTCAACACAGGGCGGCAGCATTTCAAGTTGAGTGGAGCCCTAATCATGAAACTATCCTGGCTTCTTGTGCAGAGGACAAAAGACTGATGGTTTGGGACCTGTCCAGGTAATCAAGTTGGAAAATTTAGGCTAATTGATTTAGTTAGCTGTATTTGAACTTCTTATTGTGTTCTGTTCTTCATCAGTATGGTTAGGCTCTCCCAACTTGGTTGCAACTTCCAGATTCTTAAAGTATAGAAATTAATTTTGATGTTTTCTTATGCAAGTTATGAGTATAATCTTTTTGATTTTGACGATGAAAAGTTAGGACATCTGGACGTTAACATAATATACATGCAGCTGATGCATTATATTAAGCAACCATGAATATGAATAATACTCTATGCTTTACTAAACTTGAAGGGAGAGAAAACAAGTAGGAGCCTTGCCATACACTCTGAAGACATGCATTGGTAAAAGAAGATACAAGAGTAGTTATAAAATGTGGAGGCACATATTTATAATCAAAATGTGCGTCTTGATTAAACAGTTCCTCCTCACGTGTTCTTAGTTTGGATTTATTATGTTAGACTTGAATATGTATGTCTTAACAGCTTTAAAATTATTTTCCAAATAGCGTAACAACAAGGCAGAGGTATCAGTGTTCAAGAATTGAGATCCTAGAATCCCCTTTTAGGAAAATTTAGCTTGATTTTGATGTCTATTATCTCTTAATTCGACTTGCTGATCTTATGTTTGTTATGTACCAGTGTCCCAGTGCCATATGCGTAAATAATAAAACAAGTTTCTGCCTTTCCATCTTCAGTTTATATCTTATCTTGAGTCTCATTTTTTCTTCTCTTTTTATTAATTCTTTTAGGATTGGTGACGAGCAGACAGAAGAAGATGCAGAAGATGGGCCACCGGAGCTACTTTTTGCGCACGGTGGTCACACAGCCAAAATCTCTGAGTTCTCATGGCACCCTTCTGAACCCTGGGTCATTGCTAGCGTTGCTGAGGATAACATTCTCCAAGTATGGAAAATGGCAGAGAGCATATACCGTGACGATTATTACAATATTCACAATGAGGAGGACGATGTTCATGCTGTTGCTCTCTAGAGTCTAGACCATTTCACTTCACCTTTACAGACAAAAGCTTTTATTTTTATTTTACTTTTATGGCCATTTGCATGGTTGTGTGATCCTTAAACATTTTAAGACTGCTTTAAGGTTGAACTTATATATGCCTACTAGTGCAAGCTAACAGAACCATGAATCCAATGTGTTTTTTGGGCATGGAAGATTCATCAACAGTATTTAATTAATTACCTTTTTATTAGTTTTTTCAAAAGGTGCATGTGGTTTTTTATATGTATATCTGGTATGTATGTTGTTTAGAAATTGTCAGGTTGCCCTCCTCAAACATGAAAATATTATTGATGTGTGCCCTCAAACATGAAAAATATTGATCATATGCTTTCAATTGATCAACACAACATTTATAAACCATTATATTTATTAGTTACGGGAACAAAAGTTGTAAGGTAGTTTAATTTTAATTTTATATTAGAATAATTCTTTCTTTTTTTTATGGGAATTAATATAGTACTTAATTCTACGAGTTTTCCGAGTTATATAATAATAATCACAATATTTTGAAAACTAAACAAATAAATAGAGATAATTTAGAATAAAAGACGGCAAAATACACACGCCAAAAGTGGTCCAAAAAGCAAACTTCTCTTTTTCTTTTTCCCTGATTGACATAATAAAAAAAAAAAGGGAAAAACCCTATTCACCTAATACATGAAGAAAAGATAAATATAGAGTAGCACAGCAAAATGAAGTTAGAGTTGTTGACCATGACTTTGAACTCTTCACTCCTCAAAATGGAGCTGTTGAGGATCTTTGAAGTCTAATCTTTGGGCCATCCTGATTACTACACATTATTGCTAAACCCATCTACACACACACAAAAAGGCATAAAAAATTTACTAAACACATGTATTCCATATATATATATATATATATATATATAATACCTTTTCATTTTCTTTCTTCAACCTGGAATTTTCATCAGCAAGAGAAGCAATCTCCTTCTCTAACTGTTTAGTGTAAGCCTGTTTTCTCAAATTAATTTATCAAACTTAATAAACACTCTTTAAAAAAAAAATAGACATTATTAAGAACAGAAACAACAAAGCACTTGCCTGTTTCCTTGCTCTTGACCTTGCAGCTGACTCCCTGTTCTTGATCATCCTCCTCTGCCGGCGGTCAGCGCTGCTGCTCTCCTGACCACCGGCTGGAGGTCCTCGCTTATGTGAACAAGCTCTAGAACCAATCCCGAAGTTACTGGAGTTCAAGGAAAGTGAGACTGGAGGTTGGATAGTTTTGAGTGCAAGAGAAGGGGCAACAGCAGTAATGAATGATGCTGATGATGATGATGATGATGATGATGGTGGTGGTGGTGGTGGGGTTTTGAAGGTTCCTGCAAGGAAGTCTTGGAGGATGATGCTAGTGGAGGATGAAGGGTTGGATGAAGGGAGGATGGAGGAATGCTGGGGGTTTGGACGGTGTTGATTGAGTGGGAGTGATGGAGTGCTTGGAAGGTTGATATCTTTCCAAAGCTCTTGATCCATTTGTTGTTGTTGTTGTTGTTGTTGTTGGAACTGCTGCTGCTGCTGCTGCTGCTGCTGCTTATAATGATGATGAAGATGAAGATGAAAAATGAGAAAAAGAAGAGAATGAGAATGATATGGATACTAGATATGGAGGAGAGTTGTCAAATGAAGAGATTTGGTTTTGTATGGATGGGACATGTACATGACATGGAGCTGATACTGAACAGCCTAGAGTGGCTACCACATCACTCCCTGCATGCAGGCTGAGTTATGCAGCTTGCTTGGTTTGGTCACTCTCCTTCTTGTCCTTGTTTGATGTTCTGTTATTTATTTATTTATTTATTTTGAATATGAATGAGAGCTGGGAAATGGGTAGATGTTATATTAAATATTTATAATAATAATTGATATTTTCATCACTAGTTTTAATGGATCATGTGGTTTTCTTTAATGGTACGTACGACAGGCTTGTTTTCTTAGCTGATGTTTTTTAAGAATTGGGTGATCTCCCTTGAATTATCTTGTCACTCAACCTGATTAGTGACTCAATCCATTTTTCAAGAGCTTGACTAGAAGAGGATTTTTTATGAAGTCTGTGATGGAAGATGAAGACTATTGACTTGAGTTTGACAAAACTGTTTTCAATATAATATTATTTATTATTCTTCTTGATTAGTGCTAATGGGATATATATATATATATATATATATATAGTTGATTATGTTTCAAGATTCTTATGACTCGTGGTTATGATGGAGTTTTTCTATATTTATTTTATTATTTAAAGTTTTATATAGTTTTAGAGCACACTCATATAAGCCTAAGGAATTAATGTCATTACTGCATAGATTCAAGGTTTAATTTCCAAAGAATATAATATTATTAGATATTTGAAAATATTCAATTTCCTTTAAAAAGTTTGTTGCTGGACCTTTATTTGATGAGATTTTATTTATATTTATTTTATTATGAGATTTTTATAAATTAGATGATCATGAATGTGATGGGTATTTTTTTTTAAAAAAAAAATGTAGTCAAAATATAAATAAAATTCAAACCCTCAATTTTTGAGTTTGGAAAGAAATAGAATAATCAAATTAAAAGAGTGATTCAAATGGCATTTCAAAATGGATGATGACAATTGAGGCATATAGTTTTAAATATTAACTGTTTTAAATTCCATATTACTCTCTTATAATATTTTACAAAAAATTATTTATATGCTGCCTCAATGTTGATGTAAAACGCTTTCAAATCAATCATAACATCCGAATTTAAAAATAAAATAAATAAATATCTTCAATAATATACCAAATTACAACCATATTAACATGATAAAAAAATCGAAAAATAAATGTATTACGAACCATAAATATGCCATAATAAATTATTATACTTTTTTTTCAATTTAGATTTTCTTTTTAAAAAAATAAATAAATTATTAAATTTATTAAATAATAATAAAATAAAATGGACTAAAAAAAAAAACAACAACAATACAAGAAAAAAAATATCTCCGGAGGTGAAGTACAAAATAGCTTTAAAAAATAAAAAAATAAAAAAACAACGAACAAAGAAAACTACTTGGGAGCAGTGAGTCGGCGATGCAAATTGTAGATTTTCTTTCTCAATTTATTCCAAGTTATTTGCATTAGCAGAACCGACATTGAATAATTTGGACGCATTCAATATAGCCATGCACATGTTGAATCTTGCTTTGTCTCTTTATGTCGTGTGGAGAGCACGTGCTTGATTTTTAATAAAATTATTTTTTAATTGTTTTATAAAATAATAAAATAAAAATAAAACTGTTTATATTAATATTGTCATATATAAATTTGAAGACAAATATGGAGAAGTTACACTGAAAAATAAATGTAAAGTTTAAATATTGATTTTTATAATTTTTAAATGCTGTGATTCAGAAAAATTAAGGGAAACCTACAAAATTTACATATTTTTATAGATAAATATTATTTTAAAAAATCAATGCACACAAATCTATTGAATTCTATTTTGAAATATATTAAGAGTTTTAATGTTAAAGAAATTCAAATGTATCTTATTTACCAAAGAGTTGGTTGCCCAACATCATTAACCCCGTTATGAAGAGTATGGGACTTTCAAGTGTCATGAGTTCAAGTATAATTGGATATAGTGATAAAAATATGTCACTAGTGTAGATTTGGGTTTATAACTTGAATCCCGCATCATTGGGTGAGGGCACATAGAATGGATGATTAATTCTTTATTTGTGCAAACACCTCTTTAATTAACATCACTGAGCGCATTTGTGAAAAAAAAATTATCTCTTGTTTATAAAAAAAATAAAAAATTTTAAGTTATAATTTCAATTTATAATACACATAAAATGTGTTTTTTCACATACAAAATTATTAATAAATAAGCTTACAAAGTTCAGGTTTGTGGTGATGGTTTTATAAATTTATTAAAAATTTAGTAAATTTTAAGATAATATGGAGCCATATAAGGTATATCAAATAAATAATACCAATTGAGCCGAGTTAATTAATTGAATTAGATTCGCTAAGTTTATTTTAAATATTTCAACAATTCTTTTAATTTTGGTTTAATTATGTTTTTAGTAGCTCCAACTGATTGAATTATCGATGACGCTCTTATAAAAATTTTAAAATTTTATCATTTCAGATTTTTTTTCGTTTTAAAGAACTGTAGGGTTATTATTCATAAAATTTTACATGTTACAACTAATGGCAATTTTGTAAATATAACATAGAATAAAGAGTATAATTGAAAATAAAAAACTAGAGCTAAAGTCATTTTCCATTTTAATGTTTATCCAGGTATATATATGAGCCCGTGTTATACATCATTTATGGACATCTGTACATTTAAAATCTATAAAAGTCCATAGACGCGTTGGGTCAATATCTACGAGACCCTTCTCCCCCCCCCACATATAAGAAAATTACTAGCATATGAATAATTACTAATTCATTTTAATACAAATTTTATTAAGATATAAGTTAATTTTATTTTTTTATATATTTTTCAAAATTCAATAAAAAGGAGAAAGTCAATAATTAATTTTGAAAAAAATTGTCTAGTTAACCTCGGTAAAAATGATATATAAGCAAATAAGAATGTTTTATATATCTATATAATGAAATATCAATTTTAAGAGTTATATAAATAAGTTTTTAAGGGGTATACAAGGAAAAATAAAATGGGAAAGAGACAAAGAGAGAACTATGACACGTTATTTTAGGCTTTGAAAATATAATTTTTAACAAATTAATTAATTTTATGAAATTACACCTATGTTTTAATTACGTTCTTTTGTTCTTTCGCTGGTGTTTGGCCAACCTTAGAGTAATTTGCCATATCAATGCAAGTTTGTCCAAATTTTATATGAACCCTATATAAATAGATGAAAAAAAGAAATTAAATTATTACCTTTTAATAAAACTGTTTAGTTAACTTTTGGTCTAAATGATATATAAGTAAATAAAAATGTTTTATATATCTATATAATGAAATATCATTTTTAAGAGTTATATAAATAAGTTTTTAAGGGGTATACAACGAAAAATAAAATGAGAAAGAGACAGAGAGAGAACTATGACACTTTATTTTAGGCTTTGAAAATATAATTTTTAAAAAATTAATTAATTTTTATGAAATTACATCTATGTATTTTGTTGCGCTCTTTTGTTCTTTCCTTGATGCTTGGCCAACCTTAGAGTAATTTGTCATATTAGTGCAAGTTTGTCCTAGTTTTATATGAACTCTATGTGGATAGATGAAAAGAAGAAAATAAATCATTAATTTTTAATAAAACTAATTAGTTAACTTTTGGTCCAAATGATATATAAGCAAATAAAAATGTTTTATATATCTATATAATGAAATTTCATTTTTATGAGTTATATAAATAAGTTTTTAAGGGGTATACAAGGAGAGATATGACACTTTATTCTAGGCTTTGAAAATATAATTTTTAAAAAATCAATTACATTTTATAAAATTACACCTATGCTTTTATTATGCTCTTTTGTTCTTTCGCTAATGCTCGGCCAACCTTAGAGTAATTTGTCATATTAGTGCAAATTTGTCCCAATTTTATATGAACTCTCTGTGGATAGATGAAAAGAAGAAAGTAAATTATTAATTTTTATTAGGGGTTTTTGCAGGTATACCCCTAAATAATTTTGAAATTACATATTTGCCCCTGAATAAAATTAATTGCATACATACCCTTGAATAATATATATATATATAATTGCGTATATACCCATGGGGTTCAAATTAGTTGAAAAATCTTCTGTTAACAAACAACAAATATATAAAATTACCATTATACCATTGCATATATACCCTTGAAAAGTTTTTTTTAAGTTGTACAAGGGTTATTTTGGACCTTTTGCATATCTTAATCCAAATTATAATCATAGTTAATCAAGTTTGATTAACGGAATCTAACAGTAGGGGCATATCCCCAATTACCTATATTTTTCAGGGGTATATATACAATTATATTTTTTTTAGGGTAAATATGCAATTATAGAACTTTTGAGGGGTTTATAACCAATTTTCCCTTTTTAATAAAGCTGTTTAGTTAACTTTTGGTCCAAATAATATATAAGCAAATAAATTTTTTTATATATCTATATAATGAAATATTATTTTTATGAGTTATATAAATAAGTTTTTAAGGGGTATATAAGGAAAAAAAATGAGAAAGAGACCTATGACACTTTATTTTAGGCTTTGAAAATATAATTTTTAAAAATTAATTAATTTTTATGAAATTACACCTTTGTTTTTATTGTGTACTTTTGTTCTTTCGATGGTGCTCGGCCAACCTTAGAGTAATTTGCCATATCAGTGCAAGTTTGTGTCAGTTTCATATGAACTCTATGTGGATAGATGAGCTTACCTTGACACCATAAAACCTAGTTGAGGGAGCTCTTAGGATCACGTTCTGTCCTAGTGAGTTCGCTAGCCTGACAAATTCCTATGAGCTTGCAAGGGCTTTGGGGAGTCTTATGGGGACTTCTACGGTTTTGGCGACTGGTGAGCCTTGTTGAACTTATCAAGACCCAAAGAGTCTCACCAAGCTTAAGTGAGTCTCGGCTAGCTCTCTTGAGATTCCTTATGTTTGGAGGGTTTTGGAGTTACATGTAACTTAAGTTATTGGGTATCTAGAAATCCATTATTTTATGTTTTTTTTCATATGGGTAACATGTGATTTACATGCGACCAATTAAAAAAAAAAAATATTGTTAGACATTTATGAGTGTTTTTGTTAAGTGAAAAATTTATAAAATCTAATAATTAATTTAATAATAAAATTAATAGTTAAACTGAGGAATACGATAATTAAAATCATTAAACAACATCCTAAAATATGTATCAAAAGTTCAGAAATGCTCATTTTTTTTATTAATAATTAAATTTAAAAATTAGAAAATATGATATAAAATTTAAAAAATATACTAATGAATTTAATAACTAATTTAATAATGAAATTAATAGTTAATAAAATCAAGAAGTTTTGAACTTTTTATTGCATATCTGTTGAAAACCAATATTTATGTGTAACTGGTTGAGATCCAATCTCTTTTTTGATTTTTTCAGCATTGACTCTTTCTCTCTTCATGTGAGAAGAAAGAATAGCTTGCTTAATTAATGTAAAACTTAAAATTATTAAAATGACATTAAAATGTTTAGTATATAAAAGGTTTTCAATTTCAAATTTTTAATTTTTTTTTGACTAAATATAAAATTTTGTAATAAGACATTTTCAGTTACATTTAACTAAACACTTGATTTAATTGCACTGTATTATAAAATTAATGTATTTTTAGTTACATTGTAACTGAAAATATATTATATTTATAGTTACATTGAATCAAACACCACTTTAATTGGGGAGAACCCACTTGACTCTAATGAGCTCCCTTGAGGTAACCTTCCACCCTAGGCAAACTCGTTCTATTAAGGGGCTCTTTGTGATAAGGCTGAACTAGCTTACCAAGTGAGCTACTCTAGTTCAATGAGCTAAGTGGGATTTAATTTGGAAGGTGAAGAATATAAACCAAATAATTATTATTTAAGGGTAAAATGATCAATTCAAAAGATGGGGGATAAATCAGATATTTTGTTTGAAAAGTAAAAATTTATTATTCATACAAAGTTTCATGAACACCCAAAAAAATTGTGAAATTTTGGAAGTACGTTTAGGATATATATATGTCACACTATAAACCTTTACCCATTAGATTGTGACCATAATACAATATTACAACCACTGAGAAATGAGAATAGGGACATGTAGTAGAGGGATGGCTTAAGTTACGATGCTAGTTTACTCACTGTAGCAAAATGAATCTCGCACACTGTTACTCTTTCCTTTGTCTGTTGACTAATCCTTTCATGACTTGTTTACAGAAATAAAAGTAAATAAATATAATTTATTTAACTCAATGTACTGTACTGTGGACATGCGAATAGGCATGGCCATGATTTGGATTTTCTTAACATTAAAATAAATATATAAATTATGAATTACGTTTTTATTGCCCTCAAAGAACATTATTATGAAAAATTGATATGAAAATAACTTACCATGATCCTCAAAAGGAAAAGTTTAGTACACATAAAGTGAGAGCACATATATTTATTAAACTTGATCTATATTTGTGCATGTTTTTGTTTTTTTCTTAGTAAAAGGTGTTTGTCATTTATTTATAAATAAAAAATAAAAAAATGAAAATTTAAAATAATAAAAGATATATTATGACAAAACTTTTTATACATTCACAAGAAATATATATATATATATATATATATATATATATATATATATATATATATATATATATATATATTATATAAAGATATATCAGTTAAGATATATTACAACAGAACTTTCTTTACTTTCGTTATATATATATATATATATATCTATGGTTATTTATTTAGTTTAGTTTTGACACTTACAATAAAAAACAAAACAAAAGATAAGTTTACACCTAATGTTGGCCTTTAAAGTATTTATTTATTTATTTATTTTTCCAACTAAAAATATATTTATTTATTTATTATCCATCCATTATTTTTTTTTTCTCGACAATGTGGATAAATTACTCTAAACAAACACACATTCAATCTATTATTACACCTCAATCATGTATTGGGAAAGGGTTGAACAATCGAGTATAGCACAAGTAGGCAAAATTTTTGTACCACCAAAACCTCGGTACAAAAAATTTATCGTGGTACAGCACAACTAAAAGACTAAATTACCCTTAATAAAGATTAATAATTACAATCACGTATTCCACATCCCACGACGCTCAAGTCCCCAACCCCGACCCTGCACCTCCTTCTCTTTCTCCGCCGTCATCTTTCTCTTCTTCATAGTCTACTTCTCCCATTCCCTCTCCCTTTCCTCCTCTTTTCTTCTTATTTTCCTCTCTTCTTGTTTTTTTGCTTCCTCATTTTTATAAAATTTTAGGATCTCTTAGAAATTTTAGGGTTTCCAGGGATTCTCCCAGAGAGAAAGATTGGTTAAGGATTCACGCTTAAAAAGGTACGCGTTGTTGAAATTATAAGTTTTTTTTTTATCTATTTCATCCAATTACTTAGTTAATAAATGATTAAATTGATTGATTTAGAATTATTTTCCTATATTTTATAGTTTTTTATGCTATTTGTGTTTTCATTTCAATTTGAATAATATACCATTTTTTTAATATAATGGAGATGTATTTTATCTAAATTCATACTTGATTTCCATACAATAAAATCTTTGCAACCAAATAGTGGATGGATGAAGTTTTTTTTAATTTAGGTTTTGTGATGGATGTTTGATTCATAAACATGAATATTGGATGAATAAAACTGAAAATTATCTTAATCAATATCTTAAAATTAAAATTTTAAATCATAAAAGTTAACATAATTTTTTTTAATATTTCTATCCAAAAATTGAAAATTTAAATTGTATAAAAGATAAATATAAATCTCTTTATATCTATATATGAATCATGGATATAATTTTCATAGACATATCACATATTAAGGTACCCATATAAAATTTTTTTTTTAAAAAATACCATACATCATGCACCGTTCATCATTTATATAAGTTTAGAGTTAATAATTAAATTTAAATTATATACTTGCAGGTTGTTTTTCTATAAAAAAATTATTTAACTCTTTTAAAAAAGGAGGAATGCTTTTAGACCAATAAATAAATATATAAATAAAAATTTAGAGAATAAAATGTATAAAAAAGTTGTCTTGCTAGTAAGAGTTTATGCTAATTATTCTCATATTAACTTATCAAACTCCTGCAGTATAAGGTTGATATAATTATGCAATATTTGTTAATAGTATGTATAGTTAGTGTGTGTGTGTGTATGCCCTATTATGCCAATGAAAATATGCAATTATTCATGAATTATGATATGTTTTTATGTTTTCCTAGGTTCGACCAATCTTAACACAACTCAATTTAGATTACCTATAGGTAGCCAACTTAGTTATTTATCACATTGTGTATTTATTTTATTTTCATTTTGACCTCTTAGTTATGTAATTTTTCTTTTCTTTTTAGTGGGTAGCCAGTGATGGACCATCAACACATTTTGTATTTTCTTCTTTCCTGGAGAATTTATGTGAATATGATGACAACGTATGGGGTTGGCTTCTTTTATTTTACTTTTATTTTGAGAAGGGATAGTGAGAGAAGGGTTATAAATGAAAGAGCTTTTGCTAGATATGAGTTACAAAGAGATATAATAGATTCCCTTATTAAGTCAGGTGATAATAATTGTATATGGGAATTAAGAATGTGCACAAACACATTTGCACATCTTTGTGAGGTCCTAAGGGTACGAGGAGGCTTGGTGCAACTTGGTAGAGTTACAATTGAGGAGCAAGTTATTGTTTTTTTAAATATACTAGCTCACCACACAAAGAACAGGAGTATTCAAATAAGGTTCTCTAGATCGGGTCAAACTATTAGTAGATATTGTTATAGGGTCTTAGCTGCTGTTTTAAGGTTACAAGATGAATTATTTGTCAAGCCACAACCAATTCTAGAAAATAGCGGCAAAAGCAAATGGAAATGGTTCAAGGTATACTTTATTTAAGCAATGTAAAATATAAATTACATGTTTTTCATTAGACGTAAATTAATAAAATTATACTTTTCTAATGAACATGTAGGGATGTTTAGGTGCCTTAGATGGTACTTATATAGCGGTAACACCAAATGTAGCCGATAGACCTAGGTATCGAACAAGGAAAGGTGGACTTGCAACAAATGTCTTATATGCTTTTTATCTACATACTAGCTGGATGGGAAGGATCGGCTTCAGATTCTAGGGTACTACATGATGCAATAATCAGGCAAAATGGTTTGAAAGTCATAGTTGGTATGTAAATAATTGATATTTATTATATATAGTTTGTTATTAAACATTTTGAAAATCCTAATACTAAATCAATTTTAACCTTTTTAGGTTTATATTATCTTGTTGATGGTGGTTACGCAAATGGGGGAGGTTTTCTTGCCCCATATAGAGGTAGGGGGTACCATATTCAAGATTGGGCCACCTGCAAACGCCCACCTCAAAATCATGAAGAGTTATTTAATTATAAGCATGCTCAAGCAAGAAATGTCATAGAGAGATGTTTTGGGCTTTTGAAGAAACGATGGGGTATACTTAGGAGTCCTTTATTTTACCCCATAAGAACACAAAGTCGAATGATTTTAGCATGTTGTTTACTACACAATTTTATTTGTATCAACATGGTGGTAGATCCTGAGGAATTCACCCCACTTGCAAATAATGAGATGGCAATAGGCGAAGAACCACTAGTCGGAACTGTTGAACCAAGTAATGAGTGGACTGAAAAGAGAGATAACCTTGCACAAGAAATGTGGCATGATTTTAGGCGTAGGCGTGAACACTAGTGTTTGAATGAGTCAGTTAATAATTGCAACTTTTGTTGTGTGCTAACCTTCTTTTGAATGTTGCTTAATTATTGTAGTCTCTATTTTATGTGTTTGAGCTACACTTTTTTTGGAAGTATCCATAATTGTACTTAATTTTGTATTTTGTATTTTGTATTTTTTTCCATTGTATAATACGGAGTTCCAAGTTGATTTTATGAAAGCCATATTTACTTTTAAATTTGAAAGTCATGTTTTCACCTAGGGATTATTGTTTACTCTAAAATTTTGTAATGCATAAATTGTAGGAAAAGGCTTGTTTTGGGTTATTCCAACAATTTTGCATTTTTTTTTTGTTATTTTTTGAAACCATTCATCACTTTCCTCTCTAGGTTTTCTTCCTCTCATACTTATTAATAATAGTTTGGTTCAATAGTTATATATATATATTATGGTATCACTTTAAATCCATTAAAAAGTTAATTGATTTTTCAGGATTGTTCAAAATGGAAAATGAAGGAACTGGAAACATTGAGATGAATAACGCATAAAAAAAATGCCGACGAAATTGGACAGAGAATGAGGAGAATACCTTATTATCAATTTTGGAAGAATTAGTATTGGCCGGATACAAGGGAGATAATGGGACATTTAAGACTAGCACACATGAGGAGCCTACAAAAAGAATGACAACTAGCATTCCTGGTATTATTACTGTCAAGCAAGTAGTTAACAAAATGAAAAGATGGTCTATAAAACTGAATGAAGTAGTGGACATGATGAACACAAGGGGGTTTGGTTGGGATGATGCAAGAAAGTGTGTCATAGTTGATAGTGAGCAAGTTTTGACTGAATATCTACAGGTACATATGCTGTTAATATTATTCTTAAATTTATTGTGCACTTATTATGTGATAGCTAATATGTGTGTGTGTGTGTGTGTGTGTGTGTGTTTTCAACAAGTAATCTATTTCACAATTTTTTTTAAACTTGTAGAAACAACCAAAGGTGGGAAATCATGCAAATAAGGAGTTTAAAGAATTCGAAAGATTGCAAGGTATTTTTGGTAAAGATCGTGCTAATGGGCGAGGAGCTGAGACAACTGTAGATGTTGTTGAAGGGTTGAATGATGACACAAATAATGTCATTGAAACTGATTTAGAGCTTGATGAGGAGTACACTTCGGCGGTACCTACAGAGAATCATATGTCTAATGGACCTAATATCTCTAGACCTCCACTAAAACGTCAAAAAATGTTGGATGTTGCTAACAAGTTTATTGAGAATATGGACAATTATATGTCTGCAGCAAGATCTGACATATTCCTTATTGTGAAAAAAATGCATGATCCTCCTATGGCAAGAAACTTAGGTGAAGATGTAAAGAAGCTTGGTTTGAGCGAGGATGAGGAGGTTGATTTAATGATCAAGTTCTCTCATAAGCCTGAGTATGAGAAATATTTTTGGGAGCTGAATGGTGTCCAAAGGATAAGTTTTGTGAAAAAAATTATGGGATTACCATAATCTTTGCATAGTATGAGAGGTGTGTAGCTTTGGTGAAATTGATATTTTTGTATCTATAGATCTATGTCTTTAAGTTAATGTAGCTACTCAATGCTTTCATTTCATGATGACTATTTATGATTTTTGTATAGTAGTTGACAAATTTTATAGGTTTCATTGCAGTGTATTTTGTTGTAGTTGTTAACAACTATGTATGTTGTAATTATATTTTATTAATGTTAGTTTGTTACATATTCTATTTGTTGAATTTGGTTCATTCTTGATTTAACCACTGTTTGTGAAAAGCTTAAAAAATTCATGTAATAGAATATATATGGAACTTAGTTTCTAAGATCGGGACAAAGCTAGGGTAGGCCCAAGTTGAGGCCATGTACGTGTATTAGCCCCACTAAGAACATATTTTACAGGTTAATGCACGTTAGTCCCGTTATATATATATATATATATATATATATATATATATATATATATATATATATATATTTGCAAGTTAATACACATTGCTGCTACTTTTATTTAAAAAAAATAAAACAATACCCCTACTTTTTTAAACAAAAAAATTGATATATATATATATATATATATATATATATATATATATATATTAGCTACACGATGATAAAAATATATGCACATTGCTCCCACTTTTCTTAAATAAAAAATATTATATTTTTTTTTTCATGTTGATGCACATAATATATAACAATTATATTTTTAGTAAAAAATATTTATGAAAATTTCTTGTTTAGTTCCTTAATATCTTACAAATAAATTTTTATATATAAAGTCTATTGCTTGGAAATTGAAATATTTTACAAATTAGTACATATAGTCTTAAAAATTTATAATTTTAGAAGATCATATTTACAAATTTTATTATTTAGTATCTTGACATTTTGTAAATTTGTTTATATAGTAAAAACAATGTGAAAATTAATTGTTTGAAACCTGCTTTTCTTTAAATTAGAGTATATAATATACAAATATAATTGTGATTTAATAAGATTATTAATTATAAATTAGGTTATATGGATTATAGATTATAGGATATTTAATAAGATTATATGGATTATAGATATATTAACAAATTAAATACGATTATAGAGTAACAAATTTTATTGGTTAGTCGATTGACATATTAACTGAATTTATTATGTATTTTTAGCAATAAAATATTTTTGCATATATTTTAAAAAATTTTAAAAATACAATTATAATTTAATAAGTTAATTAATTATAAAAAATTAATTAGTTTAATGTTGAAATTGAGAAAAACCTTGAAATTTACTTGTGACATTGTTTATTGTAAAACAAACATATGATAGTACAAAGGGTATCATAAGTAATTTTACAATATTTTGTCCAGTACTTATAGAAATCAAACGAAGAACAGTTCAAAAAATTTTGTGCTATCCATAAAATATCAAACAAGGTACAGTACAAGTAGTTGTCCTGTACCATAACTATTTGTTCTGTTCTGTACTGCTTGTGCTGTACTTGGCTACGATCAAACGGGCCCTAAATATCTTAACCGCTAGGCCACTGCAACCGTAAGCTCCATTAGTTATTACAATTGATGTACTTTAGAAAATTTTATAAATATAATTATACTCATGAAGTGAAAAAAATTATTTATTTACTTATATAGAAAGGATCTACAACTTCCTCTCCAACTTAGACATCACATCTTGGGAGTTTAATTTTTTCAATTACATTATAAATACTATATAATATATTTGGTAAAACAAAACTATTTTTTTTTATAAAATTACAACTCTATTTTTACTTAAAATTAACCCACTTATTTTAATTGGTGAGTACATCTTGTGCAAGCTCAAGTTTGGGAGAGCTCGTGTGTGGATTGCTGGCCTCATCCTAGCACTAATGAGCCATGTGAGCGCTCATATGTGGATTGTTGGGCTCACCCTAGCCCTAGTGAGCCATGCGAGCCTCATGGGATTTCATTGGGGCTCCCGATGAACTTGACTTTGCTAGAGCACTTTGGATCAAGACATGAATGATTATATATATATATACATATTATTTTTTTTGTGTTTTTGATGAAATATAAATAAATCATGTTATAGACATAGATACGTGTGGAGTTAATATCTTAATATGTCTGTGTCTTTTATTTTGCATGAATTAAAGTTTCAACTTGCCTCTTTGACAAAAACACAAACACCCGATGCAAAGGATATGGTGTTAATAACCCAAGAGTCAAAATGTATTTTTTTTTAATATGATTTATTGGGCATGGAAATTTTCCTTGGACTTGAAAGGGGGGTTTTTTTTTTTTAAAAAAAAAACTTGTCAAATAGCTTTATATCACTCTCATGATTGGGCAGGACCGGGCCGGCTTGACCCAGAAAATTAAGGCTTTAACCCAGCCCAAGCCTAGATTTGAAGGGCCTCATGAATAGTTTGTACCTGGCTAGGTTGACCCAAATTTAAAATATGAAATCCATGGCCCAGCTCGTGGGCTTGGCTCTTTGGATCAATCATTGGATCATGTTAAAATCGACCCGTTGAGTTTGGCTCAAATTGACCCGTTGTTAATTTTTTCTTTAACTTTACTCAATTAAACTTTGTGATAATTTAAAAATAAAAATAAAAAAATAAAAAAAATGAATAATTTTATTAATTGATTAGTATTATTACATTTTTAATTGAGAAAAATATTGCATCATTACAATATAAGTGCATCCCAACTAAGTTAGCACCTACTCATTTATCAACCATATGCTATGTATTTGATTGATCAATGAAAATACAACTCTTTTTCAAGATGAATCATGGAGGCTAACCCATGAAAATTAACCACTTAGCTAGCTAGCTTCCTTGTTTGATGCGCTTATTTCAATCAATCAATCATTTGTAATATTTTTTTAATTTTATTATTAATATTTAGTAATAAATTTAATGGGTAACCCTGTTGGATCAGCCCAAAAAAAGTACAAAAAAGACTGGCCCATGGGTCAGTCCATCACTCAAATATGATATTCATATTCAATCTAAGATTTGTTTGGGTTGGGCTTGAACTGGTGTATCAAACAATGACTTTGGATCTTGCTTGGACCAGGCTTGTGCTGGTCCGTAGGCCTTGGGCCAAATGATGAGAGTGAGCTTTAGTTCCTTTTCTCTAATTTAATTTTATCTTTAAGTCAACATCATTGAATATCCTTAAATTCCACATTAATAATAATAATAATAATAATAATAATAATAATAATAATAATAATAATTTTTCATCCAAATGGCATATATGTCAGATGCCACATTTGGGTAATTGGACATGTCAATGTATGCAAGACAAGATTAAACACATAATTAATAAAGTGATTAAAACAAATATAAATCTATATTTGAGGGATGAAAACAAAATTTTAATCAGTATGATAGATAAATATTGAGCAATCTTGTAATAGTGGCTTTAATTTTTTAATAATTTTTCTAATCCAAAATTATCTATAATTTATTAGTTTAGTTTAATTAAAGGGAAAAAATAATCAAGAAGGTTATATGTTTAGAAATAAAGAAGATGGAATTCTGTTATGAAAATTTTGAAGGAGAGGTGTGTTTGTTTGAAAAATGTTCATCATGATGTTTTTGGATCAAAATTTTTAACTAAATTAATTATTACTATATTTTAACATTTAAAAATTTAATTAATAATAGTTATTAGTGTATAAAAAAAATGAAGTTCAACTAGTTGCAGTGCGTAGTACTCTCTCTCCACTACAAACAAATTGCCACATACTGACACTTTTCTATAGTAATGGTTAAATTCCATAACTATAGGCTGTTTTTACCAATCATAGTTTAAAATTGTCAGCATATGTAAGATATTTACTATTTTGTTGGTATAGATATTATTGTATATTGACATTTATCTATAGTGACGGTCAAATCTGTAGCTATAGACTATTTATACTAACGAAACATTCAATTTGTTAGAATAAATTTGATATTTACTTACGGGTATTGTTCCGTTAGTATAACTACTACTCTATATTATTACTTATCTATAGCAATGGTCAAATACAATAGCTATAAATTATCTATACCAACAAACTTTTAAAAGTGATAGAATATATCTACTTTGAATATATTACTTTGAATTTTATTTAATTTTTATATTTATGTTTAGTAAAGTATGACTTAATTATTATAATATTATTAGAATTGAATTTAAAATTTATATTAAGAATAATAATTAAATTAAAAAATCAAAATTATAAGACAAATATAAAAAATAATGTCATGATAATTTATTCTATAAATTATAAGTATATCCTTAAAAATAAGTGGATATATAAATTAATTAATTAATTTATAAATTTATGAAAATTACTTCACTTATTATTTTATATAAATCAATTTGTAAAATTTAATTTTTTATTTGATTAATTGATTTAAGATAAATAATTATTAATATATATACTTAAAAAAATTAGCATTCATAATCACTTAAAAAATATTAATTTTTTTTTTGTAAATAAATATTTTATTTTAATTATTTTTGAAATTATTTTTAGCATTAGATTATAATATACTTTATATATCTATATTAAAAAATGTACGTTATTAAAAGATAATGTTCATTATATAAATTAATGAAATTATAAGTATTTCATATAAAAATAGAAAATTAATTTTTATGTTAAATTAAATTGGTTTATGGTTAGTTTTCTAATATATTTGAATTTAAATAATAAATAATTAATGAATAATTGTATTACTTTCTTTTATAAAATAATTCATAATGTTCGACTGTGAACTAAATAAAGTGACTATGAAGAACATATATCTATTACCACGGATTGATGGTGTTTTCGATCAACTGCAAGATTCACAAGTATTCTCGAAGATTGACCTTAGAACATGATATCACTAGCTAAAGATTAAGCATGAGGATGTGCCAAAAACTGCATTTCGAACTCGTTATGGTCATTATGAATTTCTAGTAATTTCTTTCGGGTTGACAAATCCACCAGCTACTTTCATGGATTTGATTAACATGGACTTTCAAGCCCTTCTCTGGACAAATTCGTTATAGTGTTTATTGATGACATCTTGGTGCATTCAAGAATTCATGAGGAGCATGAAGAGCATCTAGGAACTGTAGTAGGGACTCTCAGAGAGAGGAAGCTTTTTACCAAATTCTCCAAGTGTGAATTTTGGCTAGATCGAGTTGCTTTCCTTGGCCATGTCATAACCAAAGATGTCATCTCTATGGACCCAACAATAATTAAACCAGTTATAGAGTGGAAAAAGCAAACAAGTGTGACAGAAGTTCACAGCTTTCTAGGATTGGCTGCTTACTATAGAAGATTTGTAGAAGGGTTCTTAGTGCTGGTAGCACCTCTGATGAGACTTATAAGGAAATAATCAAACTTTCAATAGTCCGATAAGTGCGAGCAGAGCTTCCAGGAGTTGAAGCGTTGATTAGTGTCAACACCTATTCTCACACTTCCTTTCCCTAGAAGTGGTTTCACTATTCATAGTGATGCTTGTAAGACTAGGTTGGGTTGTGTCTTGATGCAAAATGGGCAAGTAGTTACCTACACCTCTAGACAGCTAAAACCTATTGAGGAGAACTATCCCACCCATGACTTAGAGCTCATTGCGGTGATTTTTGCTTTGAAGATTTGGAGACACTATCTGTATGGAGAAACTTGTGAAGTGTTTACTGATCACAAAAGCCTAAAGTATATTTTCACCCAAAAAGAGTTGAATTGTGAGGCAAAGAAGATGGTTAGAGTTGATGAAAGACTATGATTTGACTATCATCTACCATCCTAGGAAGGCTAATGTTGTGGCCAATGCACTTAGTAGGAAATATTTTCGCAATGTGGTTGCGATGATCACATCTAAGAAATCTATCTTGGAGGAGATAAGAAGAATGGAATTTCGAGTAGTTTTGCCTAATGCCAGCCTTTCTCTAGCAAACTTGGTGGTATGACCCACTCTACTGGTAAGAATCAAGATGGCTTAAGAAAGAGATGCTTACCTGCAAAAGATCTAACAAGAAGTAGAAGCTGGCACTCAAGTGCAGTTCAAAGTTCATGAGAGTGGCTCAGTCAGATTTGGAGATTCGGTTTGTGTGCCTAATGTTCTAGATTTTAAAAAAGAGATTATGGAAGTAGCCCACTTCTCTAGTTACTCAGTGCATCCTGGCAGCACTAAAATGTACAAGGACTTGAAGTGCAACTTTTGTTGCAACAACATGAAACAAAAGATTGCATAGTTTGTGGCACAATGTTTGACATGTCAACTAGTAAAGGTTGAGCATCAAAGACCTACAGGACTTCTCCAACCCCTTCCTATTTCCTAGTATAAGTGGGAGAACATAGTTATGGATTTTGTGTCAGGCTTTCCTAAGACTAGTAAGGATTTTGATAGTGTGTGGGTAGTGGTTGATAGGTTAACTAAATCTACTCACTTCTTAACTTGGATTTCCTAAGACCAATAAGGATTTTGATAATGTGTGGGTAGTGGTTGACAAATTAACTAAATCTACTCATTTCTTAACTATCAAAACTGGTATGTCTTTAGAGAATCTTGCTGAGTTGTATATTGATCAAATTGTGAGGCTTCATGATGTTCCAGTCACCATTGTCTTCTATTAGGACTCCCAGTTTGTAGTTTATTTTTGGGAGAGCCTAGATAAAGCTTTGGGGATGAAACTCACATTCTGTATAATTTTCCATCCTCAGACTGATGGACAATCAAAAAGAATAATCTAAATCCTGTTAGATATGTTACGAGCATGTATGCTTGATTTTGGAGGTGCGTGGGATTGGCATCTACCTCTTATTAAATTTGCCTATAACAAAAGTATCAATCAAGCATTCAGATGGCTTCATATGAGGCTTTGTATGGGCGGTGATGCAGGTCACTCGTTTGTTGGGATGCTTCAGGAGAAAGGAAACTACTAGGATAAAAGATTGTACAGTTAATAGTTGAGAAGGTTAGTCAGATCAAAGATCGGTTGCGAATAGCTCAGAGCTGACAAAAGAGTTACGCAGATAAAAGAAGGAGAAGTTTGGAATTCCAGGTGGGGGAGCACATATCCTTGAAAGTTGCTCCTACTAAAGGAATTGTTTGCTTCGGTGTTAAAGGTAAGCTTAATCCTTGTTTCATCAGTCCTTTTGAGATTTTCGTACCCATAGTGAGGTGGTGTATCGGTTTGCCCTTCCACCTGATCTCTCTCAAGTGCACAATGTGTTCCATGTCTTCATGTTGAGAAAATATGTTTCCAATCCTGATCACATGATTGAGTTCTCTAATTTTGAGCTAAACAGTAATTTATCTTACCAAGAATGACCAGTAAATATTGTATACTTCAAGAAGCAAGAATTGAGGAAGCGAGTCATTCCCCATGTTAAAGTTCATTTGAAAAACCATTTGGAGTGTGAGGAACCTTGGGGAGTTAAAGTTTGAAATGAGAGAGAAGTATCCGCATCTATTCCTTGGAGCAAGTGTGAGTTTGTCAGCTTGTATTTGAGGTTTCACTGTGAAATTTTGGGCTTCCATCACATCCTTGTCTTGATTTGTTTTCTTCTTCTCCACTTGATCTTTGAATAATTGAGGTGTTGGCAGAGCTCTCGGTAGCCATGGATGAGATTGAGATGTTTCTGGCATTATCAACTCGTCGAGAGCTTTAGAGGTAGGCTTGTTGTTTGGCTGAATTGTGGGTGTATTGCTTTGCAAGCTTTGTCATGAGTAGCATAATAGTTATTTTTATTTTAGAAGCCTTAACATGTTGATAACATTATTTAAGGCTTTCAATGAATTCGGTTCAATTTGAAAGTTGTTCATATCTTGTTGTTCTTCCTTGCCATAGCTCATAATGTGTTGAAATCCTTGGAGCTTAGTGCTAGATTAAATACTTATGTTTGACCATTCCTTGTTTGAGATAGGGATGACCTTTTTATTGTTTAGTGAGTGCTAAGTTTGCATGCTCCTTACTCACCCAAGCATTTTGAAGATTAGTTAAACTTTGTTTGATGATCGAAACCAACCTTCAAAACCGTGCATAGATGTATGATTGCATATTATATATATATATATATGTATATGTGTATGTGTATGTGTATGTATAATGATTTTTACTAAGCATCTGTAGTCTTGATGGTTTTTCCCATTCATATATATGTGTAGATTCATATGGAAACTTGTGCTCAGTTGAGCTTAATTTGTATAAAGTAATACACACACATATATATATATATATATATATATATATTTATATAATTATTTTTTAGCTTAAAGTTAGTGTATATATAAATATATGTATATATTATCATCAGGATCTGCCATCATCTCCACTTATGAGGACTTGTAGTTTGTTTATATAGGTTTGCATTGAATTTTAGGTGAGAGGTTTACATGGCTAATTTGAAACCTATTGTTGAAGAATTTGGAAGCACTCTGGGCATTGTCATTTTGAAGAAATGTATATATATATATATATATATATATACATATGTGTATGCTCGCCTACGCTTTTAATCTTGTGTTAACCGGCTACCTTTTTTGTGAATCTAATTATACTAAATATTTGTTTCCCAGCCATTAAGTATGCATGATTATGCACTTATGCAAACCTTCACACTTTCAAACTGCCACCTAGTATGCCTAGATGTATATATATTAGAAAGCTTGTGGGATTGTTTCTACAGCCTTTGGTTGTTAATTAGCTTTCTTCCCAGTTAATTCATAGGCTTTAAGACTGATTTATTTCTAGTTAATAACCATACTTATTCATGTATAAGTATTCATTATTTAGTTGTTTTTATTGTTGTCCATCCTTGGTATTTAGGGTCTTTTTAAGGAGTGATCTTGGAACTCAGTTTGGATTTAGACTAATACCATTAAGTAATCCGTCGTACCTTGTCATATTACTTTTAAATACCTAATTTTTTAGTTCTCCTTAATTTTTTATTATTTTATTTAACCATTAACCTTGTATATTTTGGACTTGAAAATTATATCTTCTATTCATATCCGATAGACCCTTATAAATTGATAATTATTTCTATAATTTATGGCTTTGTTAAATAATTATCTATTTATACAATTATTGGCTGCTTATTCAAGAAAAATAATTTTTTTTTTCTAGTTTCTTGATTATATATATATATATACATATACATTGATTGTTTCCATTGCCATTAAGTATACACCTATCCTTCCTTATTATATTGTTTTGATTAGAATTATTGATTATATATGAAGTGGATATTTACTAGTTTACATAACCATCATTTTTTCTTTCTATTTAATAATATTTTTGTTATGGTTGCCTTATTTCTCCCTAAAGGGGGATTATACGATTTTCGTATTATTGCTTGTATGAAGAACCTTTGGACAACTTTGAACTTCAGTTCGGTATTTATTCTAGCATTTGAATATCTTTATCTCCGAACAAGATATGCTCAACCTTATCTGTGGGGGTTAAACACTGATCTTGTAGAAAAGAATTTTTGAGAAAATTGAGACTGCATTTTCACATCGGTCCATTGGTAAAATAATAACGGCCTCTGATATTTAGTCTCGGGTCAGTAAGAGCAAATAAATTATTTTAGCTCAAGTCATTGAGGATAAACAAATGACCTCTGACATCTATAATGAATTTAAAGACATTTTGTTATTTGGAATTCTGTTACATTCTATTTTGCATTCAAATTCTAATTTTCCCCAATTGCTATATTTGTGGGTTACTGATTACTCCATATATTTCAGATTTGAACTTTTTATTTTCAAATTTTTGAATTACTTAATGGGCTAGTGAGGTCATGAAATTGTTTTAAATCCTTTTCAGATCAGGAGCAATAGACCCAGGGATTGTTTAGCAAGCTACCAGTAGTTGGGTTTCCCTTTGGAGTTGTGTCTTGTGTTATTGTATTTTGTTGTATGGGTGCCAAAATCCTGTACTTCGGAACATTTCTATATTTTGGTTATTCTGTATTTAAACCTTGGTGTATTTCTTAGGTTTTACCTTTATTTTGTAATTTTGATAGTTTATTACATTTCCACTATGAGTCAGGTTCTGAGGCCTTGTAGGCTCAACTGGCTCACGCCTTGTGGGATTACTGCCGTTTGTCAACGGGCTGGGTTCGGCTTAGCCGAGTCTGGGGTGTGACAATTTATATGTCTCTAATGGTTAATGATGATTTAAACAATCTCATTTACATCAAAACACCAGTGTTTGTAACCATTGCAGTCATTTCAATCATGTTAGCTAACCGACAATGACGACATCTGCTACTCTGAGAGCCTTCCCTAGTTAAGAATATTCATCGAAGTGAACATATGACTCTAATATTAGATGGAAGAGTCCACAATTGTGTTGAATACATACGGATGATGAAGGACACTTTTCTTAGGCTCCGCGCGATATTAAGAGAATATGGTCATTTGAGAGATACCATCAACACCGCAGTAGAAGAATAAGTTGTGGTATTCCTATACGTAGTCAGGAGCCAGCAATAAAAATTGATTTTATTAGATCAGGTGCAAATGGTAGCAAGTATTTCAATGATGTGTTTGGAAATGTTTATAGTATTTGAGATCTGTTTGTTAAACAACCAGGCAGATCACTACATCGTGATATAGAATACAACCCAAATTATCGTCATTTTTTAAGGAACTACATATCGTTTCCTATTTCCATTATTATGTTAGGATATCCATACACTATAAGTGCACTCTAATTGATTTTTAGTTCAAAGTGTTGTATTAGATTCGATGATGGGACCCACATAGATGCAAGGGTTAGCACAGAGCTAGTTAGTAAATTTCGGGGTGGCATTACACAAAATGTTCTTGCTGCATGTGATAAGGACCTAAAATTTACATATATCCTCACTGGGTATGGGAAGATTCGGTGAATGACTATCTAGTCTTAAAGGATGCATTATCACGACCATCGCCATCATGCATATTCCTTTAGGTTTAATAATATAGAGACCATTTAAAAATTTTTCCTTAATTATATAAATTCAAGGAGAAAATGTTAAAAAACCTTGCATATTTTATGCCAAGAAAATACTATCTTGTTGATGCTTAGGTACACAACAACATAGGGGTTTATATCTCTTTATCAAGAAGTTAGGTATCATCTTTAAAAAGCAAGCAGGGCATATAACCCCAAATGTGAAGGATCTATTTAATCTTGGCCATTCTAAACTCAAATCAAGAATAGAGAGAGCTTTTGAAATTTGAAGAATCAGTTTAGGATTTTAGACTCAAGATTATCCTATCCTTTTTTGACTCAGATGGATTTTATTCTTGCTTGCTGTGTGCCTTACATAATTTTATAAAAGAAATGGACCTTGATGACATATTTTTAGAAGAGGGTGTTTTTAGTGAAGAGGATACGAAAGGCCTATTACAATGAAAGTCACGAGATGCAAATGTGTTGGAGGAAGCTTTGTGATAAAATTATGAATGAAATGTGGCACGACTAAGGTTCACTATATACATTTTAGAAGTGTTGTTATAATAATGCAATTGTTTTTGTTTTTGTTTTTTTTTGTTTTTTGGTTTAGGCTATTAATTAATGAACTCATTAAAGAGAGATTATGTTCACTGTTGTTTTACTTTTTTATGCTTAACATACTGTTGTTTTACTTTCTAGGCCGTCTTATTTTCTATGCTTGCCACTGACAAGAAAATTATTATATATAAGATAATTAATTGTCATCTATACATACTATTAAAGTAGATGTATAGACTGCTTTGAGAGTGATTCAAGGAATAATTTTAATATTTTCATTTATATTAAATATGGTATTAATAATTAAAAATTTTAATTACATAATAGGCATTGATTTCATCATGGGCATTAAATCGGTTTTATATTAAATATTTAATATGATGCTCTAATGGAAATAGATGGTAATTTGATTGGAGAGAGTTTTAAGGAAGATTTTATCTTTTTTTCATATATTTAAAGTGCCATTGATTTCATCATGGCCATTATTTGATATTTAATATATTTAACAATATATTAATTTTTTTTTCATATATTTAAAGTGGGATTATTTCATCATGGCCATTAAATAAGTTTTATATTAAATCCTTCTTATTTTTTAAAATCTTTGGTTTAAAAAATATTTAACAATATTTATTTGGCATTATATTAAATATTAAATATGAAAAAATATGTACGAGACGAATATATAATTTTATTATCTTAAATAAGATCTTCTAATGAAAACGGATGATAATCTAATTTGAGAGGGTTTCAAATAAGATTTTTAAATTCTTTTTTAAAGAAATCTTCCCATTGTATGAACATATAAGATTTAACGAAATTGATTTCATCATAAGTATTAAGTCAGTTTTAAACATTTAATAAGACATGCTCATGGAAACGGATGGGCTTTGGTATTTGAAAATTTTTGCTAAATTTATTTGGAATTATTTGTTTAGAAAAGAATAAACAATATTTATTTGGTATTACATAAAATATGAAAAAATTGTGTTATTAATAAAATAATAATAATTAAAAGGAATAATTTCAATATTTTTATTATATTAAATATGTTATTAATAATTGAAAATTTTAATTACATAATAAACATTGATTTAAATCGGTTTCATATTAAATATAGGATGTTCTACTGAAACCGATGGTAATCTAATTGGAGAGGGTTTTAAGGAAGATTTAAAAAAAAAATTTTGCATATATTTAAAGTGCCATTGATTTCATCATGACCATTAAATCAGTTTTATATTAAATCCTTCGTTTTTTTTTAATTTTTTGGTTTAAAAATATTTAACAATATTTATTTTGTAATTGGTTTCATATTAAATATAAGTTGTTCTAATAAAATGGATGGTAATCTAATTGGAGAGGGTTTTAAAGAAGATTTTTTAATTTTAATTTTAATTTTAATTTTTTTTTGCATATATTTATAGTGCCATTGATTTCATCATGACCATTAAATCGGTTTTATATTAAATCCTCCCTATTATTTTAAAGTTTTTGGTTTAAAAAATATTTAACAATATGGGAAGATCAATTTATTTAAAAAAAAAATCCAAAACAAAAACATTGTTTGTGTGTTGTCTCAAGACAAGAAACATTCTAAATTATACAGTAAAATATAACTAATAAACAAAAGTTATTAGTGGACTACTACAACCACAACTGCTAATACTATTTTTCAAAAAGATAAAAACGAGTATAAGAAAAACTATCCCCTTAACTTCCCTTAACTTCCTTTCCCTCCTTGCAAATTTTCAAATGGATTTCCCACCAAAACCCAATCTCTCTCTTTTGCCTCAAAAATTCCAAAACCCCCAACTTGCCCTCTCTCTTACTATTCTTCCACAAAATCACAATTAATTCCTCAAAAATCCAATTTCCTTCTTTTTCTTGATACATATATTTATAATCTTTCAAACTTGAGAAAATTAAAACATCTAAGTCAACAAATTTTCAAAATTTTTAACACCTAAAATTAATTAAAATAATGACAACTACAAGTTACATATGATTATACTTAGACTTAGCTTAAAAAACATAAGAACAAAAAAGGAAAATAATTTAGTACCATGAATACTATTTAGTTTATCATAGTTTTGTTTTTTGTTTTTTTAATTTGATTGTTCAATCATTTGTTATTTGGTTGTGTCCTTTTTATTGCAAATATCATGACTGATATGTTCTTATTTGGATTAATTTGCAGGTTGTAAAAAGCTAAGTAAGTGTTCTGCCAAAAATTTTCTAAATCTATTTTTTCAAATTATCTATAAATACTATTAAAGTAGATATATAATCTGCTATTTATTAATTATAATCAATTAAGATATTTAATATTTCATTTATTTTATACAAATCATTTTAACTATTTTTTTAAAACTAAAAATAATATTGTCAAATTATCTATGCATACTATTAAAGTAGATATATAATATGATATTTTTTAATTATAATCAATTAAAATATTTAATATTTATTTAATTTAATATAAATCATCTTAAAATTTTTTTGTGTTTTACTGTAATTCTTAATCATTTCTATTACATGTCTAAACTACTTTTTTGTTTTATCTTATTTAATAATGTATTTCAAAAATACTAAATATTTTTTAAGGTTAATTTAATGTTTTTATTATAAAATTATTAGAAGTTTATTAAAAGTTTCTTTTGATTTATTTGTATTATATTTTTTTTATTTGTAGTCTTTAAATATATTCATTTGTCTATACTTAATGTTCAAACTTAGTTTGATAAGCTAATTTTTTAAAAACAAAAAACAAAAATAAAAATAAAACCAATAATAAAAAAAAAGCTCTGCCATAAAATTAGCAATATTTTATTATAAATATTTAAATTGTAAAAATAAAGATGCTTAATTTGTTTTTAATATATTTTTATTCAAATTTTATATTCTTTCATTATTTTATTAGTTTTTATTTATATTACTCATGATATTAATAACAAACAAATTATAATTGGATTTATTTATTTATGCAATAAATGCCCATAAGACCTTTAAAATCCAAAGTAGACAACAGTTTCCATTGTATGAGTTGGTTAATTATATCATTTTTATAATTTGCTCCTAAAGTGTTTCAAAAACAAATTTAATTTTTTTATTATATTTGAGTTTTTATTCATATTACTTATAATATTAATAATTTAAAAACTTTAATTGCACTTATTTATTTATGGAAAACTCCGATGCGAAGCCGGAGAAATGCCTAGTAAGTGTTAAAGTACATGCATGAAGCTCTAATAAGCACAAAGAGTGCTGTATTTGGATGAGTTTTTTTTATTGAATTATATATATATATATGAATTTTCTATTCCTTCATTAATTTTCCTTTACTTCATTTGACTGAACATGGCTAACTACTACTTGGAAATTATTCTAAAATCCAATTGGTTTATTTTTAATGTAGTCAAAATAAATTAGTAATTTGAAAATAATTATATATAAGAAGAGGTCTTCACATCTTTCCAGGGTCAATATAGTGTCTTTATGTATATATTAAAAAAAAGCCATAACTTATCTTATACTAAAGTTTTGGATTTGAGCACGCCTGTTGCTTTGTTGAGGGTTTCAGTAACCTAATCCATGATTGGTGGAATGACTCCTAACCGAATAATTGTGGAGACCCTATTATCTCGAAAAAAACTATCTAGACTTAAAGAGCGACTGTGTATCTGGTCTAAGAGAAAGTTTGGTTCTATTAAGCTCATGAAACTAGGCCTCCTTTATGAAGTGGAGACTTTTGTTGTCATCAGGGAGTCTTGGAGCTATACTCTAGATGAGTTAAAGTAAGACATGGAACTACAACTGGCTATGACACTCTAAAAATAACTCCAAAGGTGTAGTTCCGTGTCTTGCTTTTAAGGCTTCGACTATGGAGTTATTGTTTAGAATACTATATAATTGCCAATGGTTGCCACAACCGGAACCACATAACTGATAACTCCACATAGCTATGGAAACTAGGCATCCTACAAGAAATATAATTGCCAATGGTTGCCATAACCTGAACCACATAACTCCACATAGCTATGGAAACTAGGCACCCTACAAGAAATGGAGACTTTAGATGTCATCAAGGAATCTTGGAGCCTCATGAAGCAAGATAAGGAACTGCTATTGGGCTTTGACACTCTAAAAATAACTCCAAAATCACAGTTTCTTGTCTATGACTGGGCTATGACATTAGAGTTATTGTGTAGAATATTATTTGAGTAGTTGCCAATAATGGGTGCCATAACCGGAACCATATAAATAGTTTTCTACACAATAACTCCATAGTCGAAGGGAAAGAAGAAATTGGAAAAATCTTCAAATATCTCTTTAGGGCGTAATTTGGCTAAAAGTAACAACAGCGTTTCAAGTTCAATTGGGCCAAACTCTTCGAGCACAAGCCTAGGATAGATCTCTTGAATTCGGAAGCCCCTTTTTGTTGGAGAACATAAGGGGGGAAAAACCACATTTGACCTTGGTACATATAAAGCACAAGGACCTGACAGTTTCCCAATTTGCTTCTTCTAAAATACTGGTCAATCACTGCAAGAAAATCACTATTTATGACACATAAATTTAAGACACAAAAAAATGTCCCATTTATGTGACAAGTATTGCAACATTTCACTATAGAAATACAAAAAAAATCGCAAAATGAGTCAAACAGCGTTGCAAAAAATTGACCATTATTAATTGTCGCAAAACTTGTTTTGAAATTTCGATGCCAGATGGTCCATCAAATAACAATTGCAAAGTGTCATAACTTGAAACTTGTTTTACATGCAAGACGTCACCCATTTGAAACACTATGCAACACTTTTGTAACGTTTTCAAATGAATGAAATAAATATAAGATTAATATAATTTGTGACACATGTTAAGATACATGTTTGTGATAAGGTTTTTTCTTCGCAAAAACTATAGCAAGTTTTAATAATTAAATTAAATATTTCTTCCAACCAAACTATAGAGAGTTTTGCTTCATATATATTTTCTTCACTTCTTTCACCAGATTTCGCAATTTCTTGGAAAATCAAGCATGGTAATTTGTTAACAATGCCTTCAAAAGATCATTCTTGGTGATTTAACTTGGTATGATGCCTCCCTCTCTTCCTAAACTCTCTATTATTTGCATGAGGGTTTAATTTAGTGTATTAAGCATTTTGTGGTGATTTGAGTTTTGGGTCTTGTGTGAATTAATTGTATGTTGCTACTTGAAATTTGTCTTAATTGTTGAAATATTGTATTAGTTTGTATCTTTTATTGATTATACATGAATGGGAAGATGATCTACCTTTTGTGATGTTTTTGAGATGTTTTGCAATGTTTATGTTTATGTGTCATAGTTTTTAGCAGTATTGATCACAAATTACCCTACATGTTATATTTTAATATATATATATATATATATATATAATTTTCGGAATAATGTCATTGAGAAAATCAAGAAAATGGATGTATAATAGGGATTTGTTTGGCTATAATGCATTAACTAATGAGTTTATTACAGGTGTGGCTAAATGTATTAAATAGGTAACTTCAGAACCTAACCAAATTGATGGCTCGTTAATTAGGTAAAATGATAATTCAAATTCTTTTGGGAAAAATGAAGTGATATATGACCTCTGCTGTTAAGGATTCACAACCAATTAATGTAGTTGGATGTGTCATGGTGAGGATATTTAATGTAGTTTTTGTATTTTAATTACCTATTGTAAAATTGGTGCATTTCATTGTATTGTGTTGTAGAATGTTGTCTTTGATTTCATTGTGTTGCAAACCATTGCAATTATTCTAAAGTTTTCAAATTGGACTTGCCGATAGTACTGAGTTAGTCAAACTAGTCTTAAGATTAGTTTGGTTTGAATGAAAAAAATTAAATTGAACCAGTGATAGGGATGTAAGTGGACATGCCGATCACATAATAAAATGTGTGTATAGAAGAGTGTCGGTCCACAGGAAATGAAGTGAATACTAGTAATGACTCTAGACCTGAAAAATAGCCTAAACAACAAGTGATGAGTGTGTGAATAAAAGCAAAAGAACACAAGAAAATACGAGAAGTAATGGGAGAGAAATCAAGGAAGAAAGCAATGTTTGGGCATAGCATCTCTCCAAGGTTATGAGGCACAGGACAATGGTTGTCTAAACATGCAATCCTATTTGACCCGAAAGGTTTTCAGAAATATACAAAACCATGATTTCTTAGATGAAGTGTAATTGAATAGGTGTAGAGCTGATACAGCATGCACACAATCGCATTAACACTCTATGAAATCTTATTGTTAACTAATGATAATCTCTTAAGTAGATAATCTTTCCCCAAAGAGAGAGATTATCCATAATCTTAATACAGAGCAGAAATGTGATTTCTCATAAATTTGTTCCACATGTTTGCAAAGAGTATGAAAATTATCATCAATCCACTCGGAAGGATTGTGGGAGACAAAGTCTCCTAGATACCCTAATCAGAGGTATACCTACTATCCTCTCGAATTGCGGTAAGTCTATGCTAGGTGGGAATTTCTTCTTGTCATGTAGTAATACCAAGTATGTTTACTAGGGCTTTCGACTCATTAGCAATCAAGCATTCAATCATACAATTAGACTCAAATAGATATGATTGCAAATAAGGAATCAATTAAGCATCAAAGATCCAACAACCAAAGTCAAGAAAAAAAACCCTAGAGTTTAACTATGCCCAAACATCTGCTCGTCACGTGGGAATTTCTATAGCTCACTAGGGCACGTGAAATCTCACACGGTTGCGTGGAGGCATGTGACAGACGCGGTTTATGCTTATAAATAGCCCTTTTTTCCTATTCTTTGGGGACTTTTTGCTAGCGTTTGAAGGGCGAAGCGGCTAGGGTTTTAAGAGGAGATCTTTGGCAAATTTGGGGAGCGTTCTTCACCAACTTTGATAGATCTTTTCTCCATCATAGCATCAAGGAAGCCTTCGGCAACCTACCTTTGGAGAGGGATCCTTCAAGACGTTGAGTGACACATCAAGGCCATCATCACGAATTCAAGGGGGTTTTATTCCATGGTTTTCATTGCTTGTCATTGCATTATTCCATGGCTAAACCCTAGTAGATATTTGGGCATGTGAACCCTAAGATCATATCTTTGTATTGATTTACTTTATGTTTTCTATTAAATCTGAGTTTATTTGAGTTTCAATCTTGTTTTCTCATTGCTTGCATGTCGTATTGATCATTGTGATTGATTTGTATTTCTTGATTTGTTACCTTAGTGAGAGAGAGGTCTCCATTAAGGTTAGAACTCCAAGATAGAAGAGTGTTGAGAGGGTGAGTCATGAGATAGTGGAGTGTCCCCTTTCCTCTCCGATGAGTGCTTTCTATCACCGTATTCCCTAAGAGTTATGCAACTATATTTGGTGTGAGGCATGAGATTGAGAGATTTCACCTAGAAGTAGGGTTAGATCTATCTTTAGGAATCGGTTGCACTCCTAGGTATCCCTAGAGTTTATTATGGTCATATGTGGTGTGAGGTGTTGAGATTGAGTGATTTCTCCAGCGGGACCTCATAGGGGACTACTATTGGTAACCTGGAGTCAGAGACTGATTGTTCTTAGATTACATCGACTCATCTAACTCGGTTTAGAAGCATTTAGTAAGTCTTGCGCTTCATGTTAGATCCTAGGGGAAGCATTGCCTGGGTACCTCATCTTTATTGATTAAGATCTCCCTTGTTTACTACTTTCCCTTTGCTTGCTTATTCAATTCTTGTAATTAAGTTCATTTCATCATAATTCTTGATTCTGACTAGATAACTGAGAAGTGGTTACTACTAATACTTCCGTTCTTTGTAGATTCGACTACCCAACCCACCATGTATTTTATTACTTTGACACCCAACTTGGAAAGAATCAATTGGGCACATCTTGCTTTGATCCCAAAGGTTAAATCACTTGAGTTATTCTCTGAATTCTGCCTAATCATCCTAACAAACTCAATGATTAAAGTTATCTCCATGATTCTAGCTTCCAGACTAAGCACCATGCTGGAAACCTTAGTTAACACTACCAAAGCTGCCTTCATCAACGGGTGTTGCACCATGGATAACATTGTAACAACAAAAGAGCTCATCTTTAACATCCATTCGAGGGAACATCAACAAAGTGGACTTCGTGAAAGCCTTGGATATGGTGGACTGGGATTTTCTTCTAGAACTTCCACTAGCTCCAGGCTTTAGAATGCACTAGATACGGTAGATTAAGTCTATTCTTTGTAGTGCCAAAGCCTCCATACTTGTAAATAGAACCTCAACTGGTTATGATAGGGCAATCCACTATCATCTCTCCTATTTGTACTGATTATTGATGTTTTAAGCTCCATGTTTACACACACCCTTAACTTGGGGATCTTTCTTAGGGTTCCACTTGGTAGGTGGGGGAAAATGTGTCACATATAGTTAGCAGACAAACCTATCATTATCATGTAGAAGAAGGGAAGGACCTTAGGATAATCAAGCTTATCTTCTATCTATTTAAGGAAATGTCAGGTCTTGCAATCAAATTTTACAAAACCTACCTATACATCACAAGTTTAGGAAAACTTCCGAATTTATCACTGGCATATAATCTAAATTGTTCAAAGGGTTTTCTTCCCTCAACTTACCTTGGCACCTTCTTATTGGGTTAATGTCTCATACCATTAAGACTGGGAGAAACTCATCTTGGGAATCAAATAGTGTCTCCTTGCGGAAAGCCAAAATTCTATCCCTTTAAGGTAGGCTTATCCTTATTAACTATTCAATTCTCTCAACATTACTGATGTTAGATGTCTAGTAGGTTGCAAAAGTGATTGATGGTATATGCTAAGATTTTTTTGGTTTGGTCCAAACATCGATAAACAAGGATGTAGGCTCATAAACTTGAAGTGGCTATGCAAATTCAAGGAATAAGAAGGTTGGAGCATCCTCAATATTGAAGACTTTAATCTTATCTTGCTAGGAAAATGATGGTGAAAATCTCAATGCATTCCCACTAGTGTGGAACCAGAATTGTTCAACTCAATTACTAATTCCACAATGGTTTATCTTGGAATCTATTCCAAAAACAACCATCAAGAAGAATTTTCTTTTAGCATGGGATCTTGAGTTGATTCCCCGCATTTTGTGGCAACTTTTCTATGACTGTCTATCATTTTATCACAAACATAAAGGGTTTTTTGACAAAAAAATTAATTAACACTATTATTTAAGTTAATTATGATGATTTTTTTGTCACTAATACTGTTATAATTGTAATTTTTGGTGAAAACAGTATTGTTACAAATTTTTGGTGTAATTGTCACAGTATTTCTAAAGTGGTCACTATTGTATTTACTACAGAGGTACTTGTGACGGGAGGTGACATCCTCAAAAATTGGTAACTATTAATATTAGTGACTAAAATTTCTATTTTAAGCAATAACTTCAATTATCACTAAAAACATAATTTCTTATAGCGCCACTCTTCAGATGGGACAAATAGGTTAATGGTTGTGCGCTAGTGAACTTATAACTGGAAGTCTTTAGCAATACCCAACAACCAACGGGCACCATCAAAAGCTTGATTTCCTTTTTCTCGATATTTGTCCCATTTGTTGACCTTGTGTTACTTGAAGTCAACTCAATGATCATGATATCTCTATTAGGATTATGCACTAAAATGCAATAAGGATACTTGTATTAGGGTATTTCATTTGTATTATACATTCTTATTATTAGTAATAGGCATTTATTTTGATGTTCATATGAATCTTGTGATGACATTTTAATAAGTTTTGAACACTATAGTCCTTGTGTATTAAGCTAAACCTTTTACTCTTTATGGGATATGGAAGATGACACTAAAAAGGTTTAGTGCTTATACACTTAAATAGTTCACAAATTGAAGAATCTTTAATTGAACGCTAAAAATTCATAAGGATTTGTATGCCATATACTTTGACAATGAGTGCTATTTGAACACTATGGGACAATGGGTGCATATGTCATAATTAAATCAATGGGATTAGTGTATTCGAACATGACTCACAACAATTTAATCACATGGATTTTACTCTTTGACCATCAATGATTGAGATTGTTGGTTATGATAATATAAGTGGACCATAGACTTGAGGTATCATGATCACAATGTGCTTGTGACATCTAATCAGTTGCTAGAGTCGTTAGGCTTTGGTGTGAGATCTCTAAGCGCACGGATCATCAAGTAATACCTCTCGTACACGCACGAGAAGGTCGTATTCCTTGGGGTCCTAAAAGCTGCTATTACTTCCTCCTAGACGGCACTGTCTAATCTAACAAATATAGGTTTATAACAAAGTAAGAAAATAACAAAAGAGAAAACTATAAACGCATGGACTAAGGTTCACCACATAAGCATGTTAAAGAAGCAAGTAGTAATGAAAGTGCGAGGTCCCTAGGCTAGGATCCCCTCGGGACTACTAAAGCTAGAAGGATACTAAAATTACAAAGGCAATGGTGATTGGGGCAAGAGACATTCAACATTAGGTTACCCAGATGGTTACGGTGATAACCCCTAATCCCATACAAGTATTGGGTCAGAATCACTTCCGCCCAAGTCCTCCTATGATTACATTAAGTGTCGGGATATCTTTAATTAGGGCCAATACTCAAACTAGGTCCAGCCCTAATTGGTTGGAGGGGTACGAAATATCTGATAGTCACGGTGTATTCGTACATAAATCCCTTCTAAGCCAAGTGTGTCTAGTACAAGGACGATGGTCACGCTACCAAGTACAACCTAGAAGTTGAAATACAGAGTTCTCATGCTAATCAACACATCAAAGTTCACAAGGCTTAAACCACAAACCACACAAATACCATAAATGTAAATCAAAATATCCACAAAAGCAAGTTCATCCCAAGGTTCACCGGATGCCCGGTGACCTTGGGAGAGTCTAGTTCATCATCAACAAAGGAGAATGTTTAAAAAACAATAAATACAAGACAAAGCTCATAACAACTCCCCTAAGACGAAGACTAGAAGATGGTGATGATAACTTGTTGGATCTGCGGCAGCAAGCTCCTTGATCTTCTTCCTTGAGTGTAACCTTTTTCTCTCTTTGATTTGCTCTTGAAATTCACCCTCTCCAACTCCCTTGAAGCCCTAGATCTGATGTGTGGAGAATGATGGCCAAAAGTCCCCTCGGATGATGCCCTAATTCCTCTTTTAAATATGATCTCAGGATGGCGTGCGGGCTGATTCACGTACGGGCCATGAGGATGCTAAGAAAACTAGCCGAAATTTCAGTAAGTTGCTATAGTAAAACTATTTCATTACTATTCTCTTCCAATCAGCTTGCGGTCATCTTCACGGCCGCGAGGTTTCCCGTAAGGAATTCCAGACTTAGCTTTTTCTTTCAATCTTCGTGCTTCAGGCTGTTATAGTGCCCTGGCTCTAAAAAACCATTTTTAGTGCCGATTTCTTCTTGAATTGTGTTGTCGAGCTCACCTAATTTTCTTCTATGCCTGCAACACGAAAATAATCAATTAAACCATATAAGGGCATCGATTCATCAATAAAATATATAAAATATGCACACAAATACATATAAAATACATACATTTGGACGTTTATCAAACATCCCCACACCTAAGTGTTTGCTTGTCCCCAAGCAAACAAGCATGAAGAATAGGGGTAAGAAGATAAACGGCTAAATGTACGACCTCAAGCTCAAATGTAAAACACTCCATAAGCACAAGTCAACAGAAATCAAAAAGTGAGTTGTTCAATGAGTAATCTAGTAATGATAGCCCTATTTCATCTGAAGTGCTCCTGTGAGTGTGTGTAGACTTCCTACCTTAACCTCCACACCTTGGATTACACTAGGATGACCTTTTACCCCACGCACAATGAAATCGACATTAAAGTGTTAAAGACACCCTCAATACTCAGTTATGAGTCCTTTGGTTTCTAAATAACACCTTAGCCTTTAAGTGACTACGCAACAGGTTCTAGGAGATCAGTAGAGATACTTTATTTCTTTCACACACACACACACACACACACACACACACTTTCTCTCTCTTTTTTTTTTTGAGTCTAACTAACGTAGACTGCACCAAAATTTTTATAATCTTTCTGAAGGATACACATGCTGATTAGGCACAAGAGCCACCCAAGTTACTCGATTATAGTCTACATAGACACATTCGTGCTAAACTAGTAGAGGAATACTGTCAGACTCAATGTTTTTTTTCTTTTTCTTTTTTTTTTTGTACATACACATTGTATCTCATGTCCACTGGTATAAAACCTATTATAATACTTCACTTAAGGCTAAAGAATAGAACAAAGAACCCAAAAGCTCTTAAAAGAGTATTGAAGATAGAATTTAATATTTTAATGCCAAAATCATTATGATGGGTTGGTTGGAGTGTATAAGGTGGAAGTAAACGTGAAGAGGCATGAAGGTACACTAAAGATAAGACAAGACTACATTCAAGCGTAGATAAAGTACAACTCACATCTATCATTCTTTCAAGCTAGGAAGTCCTTAACAATGAAATCATAGCTATCATAGGTAATTTAAGCATGAAATTTCAAAAATTTTTGAAGTGCATGAAAGTCCACCCTCGACTTAAAGATGCACATTGACCTCAATGTGCCTAATCAATAGAATGCAGCAATATAGACAATAAAAACATAGTAAGAGGGTTTCGTGAACTTCCCCAAGCCTCAAAGCATAAGTCTTGAAGTCCATGAGATTAGGGTGACCACCAAAGATCATGGTAGAAAGAAAGTGTGCTCGATTCCCTAATTCCACCCTGCAAGGTGGAAAAGAACATCATCTCAAGGTATCCATCACACATAAAGAAAGAAAAACAAAACAAACAAGCAAACAACTAACACAACAAAAACAATTAAACAAGAAATAATCCAAGCAAGTCCTTTGTGCAATCAAAATCATTTTGTCCAATTATCTTCATTGCAAGTGTTGTAGGGGGTTTACAAGGATGCTACAAGTGTCAAACAAATTCAATGGGAGTTCTATTAAAAAATTACTATAGCACTAACCAAAATTTTGCAAGAGTTTCCCCTTGTTTTTTAAGCCAAAAAATTTACAAATAATGTTACAAAATGCAAATAAATCAAAGATTAAACATCCATTCAACATTTCCCAAAGTTTGGAGCAAGATAAGCATGTGAATCAAGAAGAAAAAACAAGTTTGCATCAAAACACAATGTTGGGCTTCAAATCTTGAATTGAAGAAGATCGGTGAAGAAGATGGTGAAACCTTGAATAAACCACTAGATACACATTTCAAGAGGTAGTAAAGAGCATAGAGGATGAAAAATGGCGAAAGAATGAGGCAAATCGGAGGAGAAATGAGAGAGATATGAGGGAAACAGTGAAGAGGAAACCTAACGTAACGTGCTGCCTGAGCTTTGCTGGCAAGTTTGCGGGCATAAGCTTTCCCGTAAGGCCTGTTTGGATGGTTTACGGGCATCCTTGTGGCCGTAAGGATGCCCTCAAGGCCTAAAAAGCAACATTTTGGGCAACCCATGCTTGCAACCACAATGAAAATCGAAGTATAACATCTAGAACACCGAATTATACAAGAAAACACATTTACAACACCCCAAATCAATGGATAAAATTGAGAAATGAAGGAAATGCATGGATCATTCAGACAAACACCAAACAAGAGACACACAAACAAATACACACAAACATGACAATCACACAACCAAAATGCGAAAAATACAAGAACATGAATTTAAAACTTGGGTTGCCTCACAAGAAGCACTTGTTTAACGTCATTAGCTCGACGTACCTCTTTTTTACCTTAGGGAGGCTTGAAGACAGTGTGTTCATCCCGACTAGAAGTTGCATAAGAGCTACCAAGAAATATGAAACATATCTTCTTGGATGATGCCAAATTGAAGGCCAAGCATGAGTTACCTTTTTGCCTTCATGGAAAAAGCTTGGGCCTGGCATTGTGCAATTTAAACATGGGCAGATCCTTAGATGGTTTGAGCCTCCTCCTCACTTCTTCTCTAGTCCCGACTGAATTTCCTTGGATCTTCCTAAAAAATTGTTTTGGCCTCCAAGGGAATAGATTAGGTTGAAAAAATTTTAAGCTGGGCATGGGTGGGTCCTTGGGTGGTGTAAACCTCCTACCCACTTCTCTTTCTTCAACCATCGTCAATCTTCCTTTAATTACCCACAAAAATCGTTGGGGCCTCCAAGGAAAAAGTTTTGGTTGGGACGTGTCTAACACCAGCATAGGTGGGTCGTTGGGTGGCTTCAACCTTCTACCCACATCTTCATTTGTCCCAAACAATTCCCTTTTATGCTTGGTGTGCGGATTAATTTCTATGCAAAGGGTTCACTCAGGTGGTATTGATACTGCTTTGACCTCTCATTCAAGATCTATTACACCCAAGTTCTTTTCCACCTCTCTCTCACCATAGCTCTCTTCTTTTTCGTCATTGTTTGTAGTTGGGGTTTCCACTCTTGGCTCACGAAATTGTTGTTCAATCAAGCTCTCTAGCTTATGAAGAGATGCTTGCACATTCGCAAGTGTAGCATGGATGGCCTCAAATCCTGATTTATGTTTTGCATCCAAGGCTTGAAGTTCGGTGGTGATGGCTTCAAATTTGGTGTTGATGATGTGAAATTTATGTTCAGTATTCATCATGAATTTTCCCAATACATCCTCAATAGTAAATTTCCTTCCTTGTGATGTTTCATACTGAGAATTGGGAGGGGGAATGCACCGTTGCTCTCGAGGTGATTTTTGGGCAATAAATTTGTTGAGTTTCTCATTAAGGGCATCTATTTTAGCGGCCAAAGTAGAGTTTGGATTATTCAAAGTCAAAGCTCCTTGCATTTGTCAAGAATAGTGTACCTCGCACAAAAAGAAAACACAAAGTCAAACAAAGCAAAACATGTGAAAGAAAATAATAAATAAAATAATATGTACAACAAGAAGAAAAATGGCTAGAGAAATAGAATACAGGTTTTCTTAGTATTCTTGGAGTTCCCCGGCAACGGTGCCAAAAACTTGGTGTGAGATCCGCTAGTGCACGGGTCGTCAAGTAATACCTCTCGTGCACGTACGAGAGGGTCATTTTCATTGGGGTACTAAGAGCTGCTATTACTTCCCCCTAGACGGCACTATCTAATCTAACAAATATAGGTTTATAACAAACTAAGAAAATAACAAAAGAGAAAACTATAAACACATGGACTAAGGTTCACCACATAAGCATGTTAAAGAAGCAAGTAGCAATGAAAGTGCGAGGTCCCTGGGCTAGGATCCCCTCGGGACTACTAAAGTTAGAGGGATACTAAAATTACAAAGGCAATGGTGATTGGGGCAAGAGACATTCAACATTAGGTTACCCAGATGGTTACGGTGATAACCCCTAATCCCATACAAGTATTGGGTCAGAATCACTTCCGCCCAAGTCCTCCTATTATTACATTAAGTGTCGCTATATCTCTAATTAGGGCCGATACTCAAACTAGGTCCAGCCCTAATTGGTTGGAGGGGTACGAAATATCTGATAGTCATGGTGTATTCGTACATAAATCCCTTCTAAGCCAAGTGTGTCTAGTACAAGGACGATGGTCACGCTACCAAGTACAACCTAGAAGTTGAAATACAGAGTTCTCATGCTAATCAACAGATCAAAGTTCACAAGGCTTAAACCACAAACCACACAAATACCATAAATGTAAATCAAAATATCCACAAAAGCAAGTTCATCCCAAGGTTCACCAGATGCCCGGTGACCTTGGGAGTCTAGTTCATCATCAACAAAGGAGAAGGTGTAGAAAACAATAAATACAAGACAAATCTCATAACAACTCCCCTAAGATGAAGACTAGAAGATGGTGATGAGAACTTGTCAGATCCGCGGCAGCAAGCTCCTTGATCTTCTTCCTTGAGTGTAACCTTTTCCTCTCTTTGATTTGCTCCTGAAATTCACCCTCTCCAACTTCCTTGAAGCCCTAGATCTGATTTGTGGAGAATGGTGGCCAAAAATCCCCTTGGATGATGCCCTAAGTCCTCTTTTATAGATGATCTAGGGATGTCTTGCGGGCTGATTCACGGTCAGTATACAGGCCGTGAGGATGCTCAGAAAACTGGCTCTCACTGGGTTAGAATATAATAATGATGGGTTTATACACATGAAAATCATAATTGGAAAGATTCGTAAGGATCTCTCATTCGTGTTCAATTGGACTACAAAGTGGGGCCATAAGTCACCCATGTCCTTTGGTATCCTCCCATTACCAATCGAAACTAACCTAAAAAGTCACACTTAAAGGAATTAAAAATCAGTCTATTTCTGAGTGTAGGGGTAATATTGTCGATTTACAATTATACTTCATGGGATGAGTGAAATTCTAAATTATCCTTGGGTTTTTGTCTTAAGTTTAAATTTTGATTAAAGTTTGATGAAGTTGAATAATTAATCAAAATTATAAGGATTGAAGAAAAAAATGGTTTTAGTTGCTTTATGACTTATATTTCTAATAGGACTTCATAAGATAATGTTTATCATCATTATGAAGTTTCGTATTTCTAATAGAACTTCATAATAGGATAATACTTATCATGTTTTATAAAATTTTTATAAATATGACTCCTCTCTGACCCTATAAGATCAATTTGATTCTTCGGTGAGATAAATCCCCAAATCTCTTTATCCCTCTCTTACCCTAGCCATTATTTGGAGAAGAAGAGGAGATTGTTTCCGAATTTCTACATGTGATTTAAAGGCATGGGATCTTTGTTCAATGCTAGAATATTTATGATAATATGAGTGACAAATTTGGCACATAAAAGAAAAAGGTTTGAAACATTTAGAAGTAATTTTCTAGTTATTTTTAATTAACTTAGGGTGTTCATCAAATTAATTAATTGATATCGCAATTTTATTTGTGCTTCCTTATGCTTCTAATTGGTTTATATAATTTTGCAACATTTCCTTACAATCCCAACTGAATAACAAAAATTTAAAGCAATAAAGTCTTAGAGTAGATGTTGCTTTCTCAGGTAAATCTTTTTGTAGATTCTTAAATGATGGAGGTCCGAGGTATCATATCACACCACTCATCTGTAAGTGCACCTATCCCAGGAAAATTAATACCTTCAAATGGTTAGCTTGGGATAATAAAATTCTTGTGCTTGAAAATCTCACAGTTAGGAGATGCAATAAGCTTTTGACAGCTATGCCCATTCTATGCTATAGGGCAATTGAATCAATTGACCACCTAGTTATTTATTGTCCATATGTGGAGAATTATCTGGAATCAATTTGGAGGCCTCTTAGGACTCTCACAATTCCTAGTTCCCTATGAGACCTCTAGGGTCCGTGGAGACTACTCCTTGGGATTTACTTTCTAGAGCAACTATCTAAAATATTTGGCTAAAGAGAAATGAATGCTTTTTTAATTCCACTATAAGTCAACTAAAATCCATTATAATCAAAATTAACAACATGTTTCTTTTATGGGTGTATGCAATTCCCAATTCAGAAAGGCTCAAATTGGAGGACACAACTAACAACGTTAAATGCAATATCAATTTCTTTGGGTCCTGTGAAATTGATGCATGTGATCTTGAGTTCATAAGGCTCAAATTAGAGGACACAGATAACAACATTAAGTGTAATATCAATTTTCTAGGTCCTATGAAATTGATGCATGTGACCTTGAGTTCCTAGCAATCAACCAGAATTCTATCTAATTAATCTTCATCTTTAGTGCCAATTGGTGCCAACCTCGAAGTAGCCATCTCTTGTTCCAAGTTGTCATATATTTTGTGTGTGTTAAGTGGTGTACTGTCTTAGTTGTTTACTACTGCTAGTGGTATGTTGGTTTTCTTATTTTCTTTTTCAGCCTCTTAAACTAAATGTGTTCAAGGTTTATTCAATTACAACAAAAAAAAAAAAGATTTTATATCTTTTAATAATAGTTGTGTAAATGATTTGCTTTAAATCCTAGTTTGCTTATTCTTAATGTAGTTAAAATAAAATTAGTAATTTGAGACATAATTATACAAATATTTTTCCTTTCAAGTTATATATATATATATATATTCTTCAATTTAATAGGTAATAAGAACGTTGGTTATATATGATTATATTGAGTTAATTAACTGAATATAAAAGGTGTTCTTGGTGGGAGCTATCACATCTTTCTTGAATTGTTTGTATAGGGTGAGTTACTCAATCTTTGCTTGAGTTTTTTTTTTCTTTTTTTATATCTGCCATGGATATCTCTAGAGGATGAACGACTGAGTGTCTCCTAGCCTAAATAATCAATCTGGTAATTGATATGATATTTTTTCTCATTCACTTAAAAATTACCTCTACAATTGTTTGATACTATTGTGTGTAGAGTACCAATGGGTGTCAAGAACTTAGTATCATGCCTTATGTTTCATCTTAGAATATCTAGTATCAAACTGCCAGGCCTCAAGAATAATTTTGAGATGATCCAACTCTTTTTCTTTGTTGTTTTCTAGGATGTCTTCTCTTTTTTATAAGATAGAATATCTCTCAAACCAGGTCATATTAATATTGAAATAATAGACAGTATTGAAATGTTAATATGCATGTAGCTTAAAAAATGTTCATGTAATTATATATAGGGTACTATATATAATTAATCTCTTAATAGAAACATTTAACACTAACTTTAGAGACCATTACTTAGTTAAAGATACTAAAATAGTAGACTAATTAACAACTAATGAAAACTCTGTTGAAATATCCAAAAGCTAGACCTAAAGCAGCAACACTAGCTGTGCATGCATGGCTCATACGTTAACAGAGTTTAGTCTTTTCACTGTTATATTGAGTCAACTATCCTAGACTTTAGTTAATATCATGTTCTATTAAATAGGTGTTTGTATTGTTTAAGTTATCACGTGGGTTATGTGTTGGCTTGCATTAATTGGCCACCACTATATATGTATGCTGAATGGGGTGAATGAAAGTCAAATCCTTTTTGGAGTATCCTGTCAAAAGCTTTTAACTAAGTGCCTTATCTTCTCTTGCTTATATATTTTTTTTCTTCATTTCACAATAAACACTAGTATAAGAGACATTATTTTTTAACCTAGTCTTGAAGGAAAATGGCTACAAATGGCAGTGGTGCAGGTTCTTCTCAAACCAACGTGCCTCCCTTTAATGGAGAGAGTTACAACCTATGGATATTGAAGATGGAGACCATTCTCCTCTCTCCTGATCTATGAGGGATGGTTGAGAAGGGATATAATGAAGATGAATAAGATGAGCACAAGAGGCAAGAGAACATCAAAAGAAATGCAAAGGCTTTATGTTTAATACAGCAGGTACTGGATGCAATATTCTCATCCAAATCTCACAAACAAGGAATGCAAAGAAGGCTTGGGACATTTTAAAGGGTAAGTATCAAGGCTGCACCAAGAGTGCTGCTGCCCAACTTCACTCTTATTATCAAGACTTCGAGAATACTAGCTTGAAGAAAAGAGAAAAGGTTCAAGACTACATTAGCAGGATACTAACTATAGTGTACCATATTCGACCCCTGGGAGAAGAGCTCGGTGAGCCAGCAGTTGTTGGAAAGATACTCCGGAGTTTAACTCCAGAGTTCAGTTATGTGGTGTCCTCCATCATTGAAGCAAAGGACTTGATCTCTCTTATCGTTAAAGAGCTTAGTAGATCTCTCAGAGGTCATGAAGGCGGATTAGATCTTGACTAAGGCCACACAGAGGAGAAGGCTTTTTATATCAAGCCAAATACTACTTAAACTAAGAATTCTTTGAATGCAAAAAGAGAAAGAGGCTGAGGTAGCTTCAGAGGTTGCTCACATGGTAGAGGAAGAGGGCGAAGCTCAGAGGCTAAAGGTTTTCAAGGTAATGACAAACCTAACAAAGCATAGTGCAGTGTCACAATTGCAAGGAATTCGAGCACTACAAAGCTCAATGATGGTACAAGGATAAAGCTAGGAACGTTGCTGAAGAAGAGGAGATTACTCACCTCTTCATGGCCAGTGGAAGCTCGAGTAATGAACATGAGAACATTTGGTTGCTTGACAGTGGATGCTCGAACCATATGACTGGCATGAAGGGTATCTTCAAAACCCTTGATAAATCCATGTAACAAACGGTGAAGATAGGTGACAATAATGTTCTAAAGGTGGCTAGGATTGGCTCTATGATATTTAAATCCAAGACAAGCAAGCTAAGAGAGCTCAATAATGTCCAATTTATTCCTCAACTGGCTCACAACCTGTTGAGCATAGGATAACTATTAAATTTTCGATGTACAATGATGTTCATTGACAAAAAATACATTATCAAAGACAAGAAATTAGACTCTCTCCTTGCTCGGGTCTAGATAACACAACACAAGCTATTTCCCCTCTTAATTGATGAAGTAGGGTTATCTCATGTTGCTACTTACAAAGGAGATGCGTCTTTTCTTTAGCATCAAAGGTACGGATAGGTGCATTTCAATAGGCTTCAGCAACTAACCAAAAAATAGCTTGTCAAAGGACTGGCTCCTATTGCCTTAACAAATCCATATGGAAGTTGCGTATAGGGGAAGCAGACAAGAGCTTCATTCCCAAGTGAAGGAGCAAGGCGGGCTATGCAGCCTCTAGAGCTTATACATGCCGATCTATGTGGCCCGATGCAGACACCAACTCGGGAAGGTAATGTGTATTTTATGCTCCTCATCAATGACTGTACAAGATATATGTGGGTATACTTCCTGCAAGCTAAGTCATAGGCTTTTCAACACTTCAATATATTCAACATAATGGTGGAGAAGTAATCAAGGTCTTGTGGACTGACGGAGGTGGGAAATTCACCTCCGGTGAGTTCCAGCTATACTGCGAAGAGAACGATATCAAGCGTCAGCTTACAACGCCTTACACCCACAGCAAAATGGCTCTGTCAAATGGAAGAATCAGACGGTCATGGAAATGTCGCGTTGTATGCTGATGGAGAGAATGTCCCTACTGATTTGTGGGGAGAGGCTATCTCCACTGTAGTTTACTTGTTAAACCATTCCTTTACTTCAGCTGTGGGAGATTGCACCCTATATGAAGCTTTAACTGGGTTCACTCCTACTGTTGATCACCTAAGAGTGTTCAATTGCCTCGTGTTTGCACATATACATCCTCAGCAATACGGGAAGCTTGATTTAAAAGCTGAGAAATTGAAGTTCATTGGCTACAGTGGCGAGTGAAAAGCCTATCGTCTCTTGAGTCTCCTGACTAGGATGATTATAGTTAGCAAGGATGTGACTTTCCATGAGGAAAAGTGTTGGAATCTTGAACAAAATCTTGATGCAACATAGTTAACTACTGATGATGATGCGCATAAGTATGATAGTGATGATCCTAATATACATCAACCAATAGTTGAATTCTTAGAGTCTTCCTTACCTGATGGAGGTTCACCCGCATCTAGAAACTCATATGATGGGCCAAGAATTCGATACAAAACATTAGAAGACTTGTATAAGTCCTATGACTTTGCACTCACAGCTACTGACCCAACCTTCTTCAAATAAACCATACAATCCAAGGCTTGGAAGGATGTAATGGATGAGGAAATTGTCTCAAACCAGAAGAACAACACTTGGTCTCTAACTAGGTTACCAGAGGCCAAAAAAGTTGTGGGTTTGAAATGGATTTATAAATCTAAGTATCATTTTAATGGTTCCCTATACAAGAGAAATGCTCTCCTAGTAGCGAAGGGTTACTCACAAGTGCCGAGTGTCGACTTAGATGAAGTTTTTTCACCGGTTACTCGTATGGAAACAGTTAGATTAGTCTTAGCAGTGGGAGATCAACGCAAATGGGTTATATTCCAGTTAAATGTTAAGTCGGCATTCTTAAATGGGGATCTTCATGAGGAGGTGTATGTGGCACAACCCGAAGGCTACGTTCGAGATGGAGATGAAGAATCAGTGTACAAACTTCATAAAGCTCTCTATGGGTTGCGGCAAGCCCCAAGGGTGTGGTACAATAAGGTCAACCTTCACTTTGCTGAAATGGGTTTCCAAAGAAGCAAGAATGAGCCCACTGTATACATGCAAGTGAGTAAAAACTCAGACATTTCGCTTCTTTGTTTGTACGTGGATGATATCATCTTCATGGGGTCTTCAATGGCAATGGTGAACAAGTTCAAGGAAAGCATGATGAACACCTTCGACATGACAAATCTGGGTTTACTCCAACACTTTCTTGGTTTGGAAGTAACACAGAAGAATGGAACCATCTTTGCGAGCCAAAGGAAGTACGCATAAGATTTGCTTAGGAAGTTAGGCATAAGCAATTGCAAGCACATGACTACACCTTTGCGTACAAATGAGAAGTTGCAAAAGAATAATAGTTCAGGGCTTGAAAATGAGGAGAAGTATCGGCAGATGATCGGGGGCCTACTCTATCTTACACACACTTGACAAGACTTCATGTTTGTTATTGGGTTAGTCTCAAGGTTTATGCAGAAGCCCCCCATGCATCACTTTGGTACAATAGAGCGCATTATGCACTATGTATCTGGCACAGTAAAGCTGGGGTTGAAGTATGAGCATGTACCCAACTTCAAGTTAACAGGCTTTGTTGACAGCAACTGGATGGCTCCGTCGAAGATCGGAGGAGTACTATCAGTTGGGTATTCAACTTAGGATTTGGGGCAATAGCTTGCTCTTCAAAGAAACAAGAGATAACTGCTTTGTTGAGCATTGAGGCTGAATAATTCGTCGTCACCTCTATAGCTTATCAAGCAGTCTGGCTCTAGCGACTACTAGCAGACATGGGATTAAGACAATGATGCTCCACTATTATTTACTGTGATAACCAGTCAACCATCTCAATTGCAAGGAACCCGACACAGCACGGAAGAACTAAACACATTGATGTTCGGTTTCACTTCATTCGCAGCCTTGTCTCAGATGGGATAATTAGTTTTGTCACTGCAGTACCAATGAGTAAGCGGATGATATTCTCACCAAGACGTTAGGTGCAACAAAGCATGAGTACTTCCAAAGCATGCTCGGAGCGGGAAGCTTCTGACCACGGGAGGGTATTGAAATGTCCAAAAGCTAGACCTAAAGCAGCTACACTAGCTGTGCATGCTTGGTTTATACATTAACAAGGTTTAGTCAACTATCCTAGACTTTAGTTAATATCATGTTCTATTAAACAGGTGTTTGTACTATTTAAGTTATCACGTAGGTTACATGCTAGCTTGCATTAATTGACCACCACTATATATGTATCCTGAATGGGGTGAATGAAAGTCAAATCCTTTTTGGAGTCTCAAGTCAAAAGCTTGGAACTAAGTGCCTTGTCTTCTCTTGCTCATATATTTTTTCTTCATTTCACTAACTCTTCCATTGAGCTATATATTTGATTTTTGCATATGATATCATGTATGTATCATCAGAGTAATTGGGTTACAATGCCTTTGGCCTAAAAAAAGTTTGATAATTGACTTGTTGATCTCATTAATGAACTTACTCTTCTAATCAGTGAATATGTAGTCCTATGAAAAGTCATTCCTAGTTCTTATAAGCTATTGTCATTCTCTTGTTTCTCATCTTTTCCTAAACCATTTTAGCTACGTACCGGATTGCAATTTCTTCATATTTTCCTAAATTTTATTTTATTATTTTTGACATTTACTATCTTTGATGTTAGGTTGTTGCTATTGTTGCCATTTCAGCTATCAAATTGCAATTTCTATTGCTTCTAGTTTGTTGTATGTCATTACTTGTTTAACTAGCAAAGGAACACATTTGTGGTTTAATCCAAAGCGGCATTTATATTGGTGCTACAATTGTGCTTAATGGGAGAAAAGTATTCATAATTATATGGCAACTAACACACTTATTTCACTGAATTTGTGCTCAATTGTCTAGATGAACTCCACGGTGAGTAATCTTTTGAATCTCTGTCCAACTTCATCTCATTGATTTTCAACTAGCCTTAATCTGAATCCCTCTACAGTAGCCTTTAATCTAGTTTTGAAAATGACAACTTTATTGGACCCACAATTCTTAGTGATGTTTAAGTGGAATGTTACAAGGTATTTAACTTTTTATCAAGCATGGATCCTTTTATTAATTTAATTTATTCAATAGATTAATAGTCATACATATGTATCTGATTTTGTCCAAAGTTTTATCTTCAAAATAAGAAATTGCATGGCATTACCACACATCTATTGTGTAAAATTTGCTGTTTTTTTTTTTTTGTATTGAACAGGAGGAGATTTTTTGTCTAGTTCTACTCCTCATGCAACTACCGCATTTGTCCACGGTGTTTGTTGTTCACTTTGAGGCTTCAGTCAGATACCATATTTGGATTGGAAGTACATTGATTATGATCTTTGGTTTACATGGTCTCTTTATCATGTTTTTTGAGACATTCAGAAGGAGGCACAAAGATTTTATGGAAGTTGAAGATGTGCAGTTGACTGCTAGTCCATTTCACTGGTTAACCTTTTTCTATCCCAAAGTCCGCTCCTACACTGCACTCGCTCCATTTTGCTTCGCTCTAGCATCTACCCGTTCACCATGTATATAAGTCATATACAACAATCTCCACCTTGGCTAATATACCCCATGGAGATAGAAACTCGGAGAGTACCTCTTCATCTTGATAGGTTGGTTGCCATGCCTCCTTAGCACTTAGAAACATTAATCAAGTCCAAGCAATGCTTGAACTTCTCTATAGTTATTGCCTTTGTGAATATATCAGCTGCATTCTTTGAGGTAGGGGTGTCAAACGGGCCGTGCCGGCCCGGGCCCGGCACGAGTTGGGCCGTGCTTGGCCCAAGCACGGTGCTACAGTATCGTGCTCGGGCTAGGCACGGCCCAAACCCCGGGCCGTGCTGGGCTAGGGGTTTGCGACCCGCTTCGGGCCAACATGGCCCGGCACGCTAAATGTAAGTTTTTTTTTAAAAAAAAAATTTTTTGGTATATTTTTTGTTTTTTTAGTCAATAAGGCTTTTAGTTCTATGTTTTTGAATTTTAGGATATTTTTTTATACTTTTTAGCAATTTTAGGGTATTTTTTATATTTTTGGGGTTTAAAATAAAAAATATAAATATAATATAACTGGGCCGGGCCACGTGCTGGGCCGACCTTGGTGGTTGGCGGGCCGTTCCGGCCCGGCACGATTTCTAGACGGGCCGTGCCGGCCCGAGCACGCATAGTGCATGGGCCGTTGTGGGCCCGGGCTGTGCCGGCCCGTTTGACACCCCTGCTTTGAGGTGTGAATCTTCTCCAACAGTATTTGACTAGATGCACCAATTCTCTGATTTTGTGAAATCTTACCTCAATGTGTTTAGTTCTAGCATGATAGACCTAATTTTTTGCCAAGTAGATTGCACTTTGACTGTCACAATGCAACCTAACCCCACCTTGCTCAATACCCAATTCTTTGATTAGCCCTGTAAGCCACAAATCTTCTTTAGCATCCTTTACAATTGCCATATATTCTACCTCAGTGGTGGACAATGCACCTGACACACCAATTTGCATGCGTGTACCCCAAGTGCACGGATGTTGAAGTAATAAAGTACCCAATAAGTCAAGTAGTTGAATCCACAGGGAATGAAAATATTAGTAGTAACCACTTCTCAGTTATCTAGTCAGAATCAATATTATGGTGAAGTGAACTCAATCGCAAGAATATAAATATTGCAATCAAGCAAGGAAAAGTAAAGATAAGGGAAGTCTCAATCAATAAAGATGAGGTACCCGGGCAATGCTCCTCCTAAAATCTAACATGAAGCGCAAGACTTACTAAATGTTTCTAAACCGAGTTAAATGAGTCAAGGTAATCCAAGAATAATCGGTCCCTACCCCTAGGCCATCGATACTAGTCCCCTACGAGGTCCCGGTGGAGAAATCGCTCAATCTCACACCTCACATCACATATGACCGCAATGGACTCTAGGGATTCCTAAGAGTAAAACCGATTCATAAAAATAGATCTAACCCTACTTCTAGGTGAAAGATCCCTAACCCTCTACAAAGTCCCAGGGGAGAAATCTCTCAATCTCATGCCTCACACCAAATATGATTGTATAAAGCCTAGGGAATATGGAGATAGGAAGCACTCAATGGAAGGATAGGGGGCACTCCACTATCTCATGACTCACCCTCTCAACCATCTTCAATCTTGGAGTTCTAAGCCTAATGGAGACCTCTCTCTCACCAAGGAAAGATATCATGCAATACAAATCAATCACAAGGATTAATACGACATGCAAGTAATGAAAAAACAAGATTGAAACTCAATTAAACTCGGATTTAATAGAAAACATAAAGTAAATCAATACAAAGATATGATCCTAGGGTTTACATGTCCAAATACCTACTAGGGTTTAGCCCTCCATGGGCAAATTACAAAGCAAAGAATAATGCAATGAAAAGCAATGAAAAGCAATGAAAAGCATGGAATAAAACCCGCTTGAATTCTTGATGATGGCCTTGATGGAGTCGCTCAACGTCTTGAAGGATCCCTCTCCAAAGCTAGGTTGCCGAAGGCTCCCTTAATGCTATGATGAAGAAAAGATCTATCAAAGTTAGTGAAGAGCGCCCCCCAAATTCCCAAAGACCTCTCCTCAAAACCCTAGCCTCGTTGCCTTTCAAAAGCTAGCAAAAACTCCCCAAAGAATAGGGCAAAAAGGCTATATATAGTCAAAAACCGCGTCTGTCACATGCCTCAACCCGACCGTGTAAGTTTTTATGCGCTACGTGGCCTGCAAAAATTCCCATGTGATCGCGTGGAAATTTCACGCAATCACGTGAACAGTGTTTTTGCTGCAGTACTTGAGAACACATGGTCGGGCACACATTCATGTGGTAGGTTATGAGGTTTCTCGTCATCGAGTCATCATTGGGAAGCTCTTGCATTCTTTGCACAGATACGAACATGGAATTGTGACTTCTTTTGTGTCTTTCCAACTCAAAGTCTAGCTTGGATTCTCTTGGAAGTTGTCACACACCCCCATGTATATTAACTCTTCTTGTGTCTTGATCTTTATGTTGTACAAGAAACTCCCAGACGGTGCCTTCATAGCCTATCTTTGCTCCCTTTTCTTCTCTCACGGCCTTCACAACCTATTTGTATAAAATAACTCCAAATACAATTTATGAGACATAAATCATGATAAAAATGATGCTCAATGCGTGTAAAACATATAGAAAAATATGTCTACTCAAGCACTTATCAGCAACTATAGACTAAATAATATCTTAACAACAAATAGGCCCTCCTACAAAATTAAAGATATATCCTGTAGTAGACCTCCTATCATCCAAAACTCCTGGATAATCTGAATCGACATATCCCTCAACTGAAAGATCTCCCTCTTCATTGGCAAACACAAAACCATAATTTGTAGTGCCTCTGAGATACTTGAAAATCCATTTGATAGCTTCCCAATGTTATTTACCAGGCTTTGACATAAAGTTACTAACCTGGCTAACAGCATGTGCCAAATCTGGCCTTGTACAAACCATAGCATACATTACGCAACCAACTGCACAAGCATAAGGAACTAAAGACATTCCTTCAACCTCACTTTCTGATTTTGGGCATTGATCTTAGGAGAGTCTGAAGTGTTCAGCTAATGGAGTGCTAACTGATTTAGCTCTGCTCATACCAAATCTGTCCAACATCTTCTCAACAAAATGTCCTTGAGATAACCACAGTTTCCTTGAGCTTCTATCCCTGCATATCTCCATACCAAGAATCTTCTTTACAGCTCCCATATCTTTCATATCAAACTCTTTCCCCAATAAGTCTTTCAATTCTATCACATCACTCATATTCTTCATGGCAACTAATATATCATCTGTATACAGTAGTAGAAAAATAGCAGAACCATCATCAAGGCTTCGAACATAAACACAACAATCATACTCATAGCGCTTATAGCCAATCTGGATCATGTACAAATCAAACCGTTTGTACCATTGCCGTACAGATTGCTTCAAACTATAGAGCGATCCTTTCAAGCTGTAAACCAACGGCTCTTGCCCAGGTTGAACAAAACCTTGTGGTTGCTCCATATAAATCTATTCCTCCAAATCACCATGAAAGAAAGATGTCTTTATATCCATCTGCTCTAAGTGTAGATCCCATCTGGCTACCAAGCCCAACACCACTCGGATAGAAGTGTGTCTGACCACAGGAGAAAATATCTCATCATAGTCTATCCCCATCTGCTGTGAGTATCCCTTTGCCACAAGTCTAGCCTTGAACTTTTCCCTTTCTTTTTCTGATACCGACTGCTTTCCTTTGTAGACCCACTTGCACCCAATAACCTACTTCTCTGGAGGAAGTTCAACCAGCTCTCAGGTCTTGTTTTTATGGAGAGACTCTATCTCTTCAACCGTAGCACTAAGCCATTTATCTTTATTTTGATTACTCATAGCTTCTTGGAAAGAAGTAGGATCTGCATCACTAACTATAAGTGCAAAAGCAACTAAATCTTCAAAACCATACCTGGTTGGTGGCTTAATTGTGCGTTTGGGTCTTCCCAGTTCACCATCTTAAACTAATCTTTCTTCTCTTGAACTTGAACTCTTAGTTTTTTCAGATTGTTGAAGTTCCATCTCTACCTCAATTGTATGTTTCTCTATTTTCCACTGAAATTGGCATATGATTTTTACCACTTTCCTACAAAATGGACGACTCATCAAACATTGCATCTCTGCTAATCAGCATTTTCTTCGCCATTGGATCCCAGAACTTATAACCCTAGATCCCTTTGACATATCCTAAGAAGATATATCTTTTAGACTTCAGATCGAGCTTGGACTTCTTATGACTAAGAATATGCACATAAGCCAGACATCCACAAATCTTCAATCTTGACAGATCAATGTCATTACCTGTCCACACTACCTCTATGGTCTTCCCATTCAAAGAGGTCCGCTGTGATCTGTTGATGAGGTAACATGCCATGTTGATTGCTTCTGACCAGAAACTCTTATGAAGTCTTGTATTCAACCTCATGTATCTTGCCTTTTCAGCAATAGACCTGTTCATCCTTTCTGAAACTCCATTCTGCTGAGATGTTTTGTGAACTGTGAAGTACCTCTAAATGCTCTGCTACTCACAAAATTTCAGAAGCTGTGAATCTGTGTACTTGGTGCCATTATCTGATCTCATATATTTAACCATTCTTCCAGTCTGATTTTCAACTTTTGCTTTCCAAGCCTTAAACTTTGAGAAGACTTTAGATTTTTGTTTCAGAAAATATACACAGACCTTCCGTGAGAAGTCATTAATAAATGTCACGAAATACTGAGGTCCTCCTAATGACAGCTCTCTGGTCGAACCCCATACATCAGAATATACGTAATCCAGAATTCCCTTGGTTTTGTGTTTACCAACCTTGAACTTCACTTTAGTCTGTTTCCCTAGAAAACAATACTTGCAGAAGTCTAATTTGCAACAACTAATTCCCTTGAGCAACCCTCATTTGTGAAAAACAACCATCCCAGTTTTACTGAGATGACCTAATCTCATGTGCCACAGAAAGGTTGTGTCATGATCTAATTCTGCAATTGCTACTCCACCTACAACTATATTCCCAATCAACTTGTAGATGTTCCAAGCAGTCCTTTTTGCCTTCATTATTACTAATGCACCTTTGCTCACCCTAATGCAATCATCCTCGGCTTTGTAACCAAAACCGTTCTCATACAGAGTGCCAAGTGAAATCAAATTTTTCTTCAATTCCAGAACATACGTGACATTATACAAAGTATGAACAACCCCATCATGCATCTGAATTTGGATTTGCCCCTTTTTAGCAATAACACATGCCTTGTTATTGCCCATGTAGATAAAACTGAAATTGCCTGTTATGTATAAACTAAACCAATCTTTGTTGGGAGTCATATGGAAAGAACAACCTGTATCCAAAACCCATGAGTCCAATGGCTGACATGAGGACACAGAAAGAAGATCGCCATCGCTACAATCTGAATCATTGTTCTAAACTATGCTTACAGATTTTAATGAATTATCGATCTTCTCTTCAAACTACTTCTTCTTCATTGGACAATCCTTCCGAATATGCCTAAACTACTGACATCTGTAGCACTGTATAGGTTTCCTGCCTCTGGATTTTGACCTGGAATTCCTTTTTCCAAAATTTTCCTTCCTTTGTGTTCTTCCACGATCCTGATTTCTTTTCATATAAAGACTTTCTGTCACAGAAACCTCAAAATTATTCTGTATGCGCTGGTTATGGGCCAATAATTCAGTAGTAATCTCATCTACCTTCACCGTATCCTATTCCCATGTGAGTGTCATCACCAAGTGCTCGTATGAAGGCGGTAAAAGGCACAATAGTATCATCGCATTATCCTCATCTTCAATCCGAACTTCAATTCTCTGTATATCACTGATAGTTTGATTGAAGTAGTTGATGTGTGCCACCAAATCTCCACCCTCATGCATCTTCAACCCGTACAACTTCTACTTCAGATAAAGTTTATTTGTTAGAGACTTCGACATATATTAGGCTTCCAATTTCTTCCAAACCTCCACTGGAGATAAGAGATGCATGACGTGATATAACACATTATCTGTCAAACAAAGCCGAATTACTACCGCCGCTCTCGCCTGTGATTCCTCCCAATCGGCATCATCCATACCATGAGGTTTAGTCTCCCACAAAACCTTCAATATCCCTTGCTGCACTAACAGATCATTGACCCTCTGTTGCCATAAGCCGAAGTTCCCAGTTCCATCGAACTTTCCCACATCAAACTTCGCAAAGAGGTTCGTCATCTTCAACAAATCGCTCTGATACCAGTCGTTGAGAAATTAAACAATGATCTAAAGAGATTTAATAAGGTTCGGCAGAGTATACCTACGTCTTCGTGAGCAAAGCGGTTGTCAATTCTCTTATTAGAAAATTAATTAGGGTTACATATAGAAAAAAAGGAAATTAAGTGGTTGACTTGGATGGCAAGCAGGTTACACGTTACACTGTGCCGAGATGTGAGGTGTAGGTGGTGATGATCATCGCGGGGTATGCATTAGCACCCTTGATGGGTCCTCCAGGACCTGCCAACGCTCGTGAAAACCCAAGTCGGTCAGTCCTCCATTCATCCGACAGGATGTGTGGATAATGAGGCCACCTTGACAACCTTCTCCCTTCTATACCTATTAAAAGTCAGGTAGGGTGGATTCTCTTATTAGAAAATTAATTAGTGTTTCATATTACATGAATATAAATATATATATAAACCCTACCAGGTATAATTTACCAAAATACCCATGTACCATACCTCAGGGCCGTTGCCCCCACACCCCCAACCCAATTGGCACTTGAGCCATATACAACAACTTGCATACATTTGCTAGAAAAATAAAAGATGATGTGTTCCTCTCTTTTTATTGTTGATGAGTAAGCCCGCTACAAAAGCACAAATAGTAATAGTAGATTTTGATTTTTTTTTTTTATTCAAAGGGAAATGTATATTAAATAGTTCTTGATTTTACATTTTAATTTTTATATATAAAAAATTTTGTGCAAAAACATTATTAATATTAACCTCAATTATGCATTTATAAATTTATTGTATGCTTGCATATTATAAGATTACCTTTTTATGTCATGGTTTTGAGGTCTTTAACAGTGGATGCATCTGCGCGTATAGGCACATCTATAGTCTATAGAGACAGATAAATCCGTCTCTATAAGTCATATACCAACCATTTTTATTCGATGCTAATCCGGTGCTATAGCTACATATACTCTATTTTGATTTAGGTTATAGTGACAAATTTTATATTCAACGCTATAAATCATTTTTCTTGTAGTGTAATAATAAAATTTTATTTTAAAAGATGTCATTCTTGTGGATAGCGTTCGGTTATGGTATCCCTTGTCAGTAAACCTTTTTTTTAATTCAAATTTTTAAACATTTCTCCTCCATATAATATCTCACTTGATTAGTATTTATAAAAATAAATGTTTAAAATTAAAATTAATTTTCCACCTAATGGTACTTTTTATTGGGTGAATTAATAATTTTTACAATTAATTATAAAATATATTTATATAAATTAAAAAAAAACTCTAGTAGAAAAAAAAAAATCTTAAAGCTACTCCACAACCAAACCTAAACATTTCTCCTCCAACTAAAATTTTACTTGATTAGTACTTATAAAAATAAATGTTTTAAATATGAATTTAATCTTTAACTTAATGATAATTTTTTTTGTTTAAATTAATAATTTTTATAATTAATTATTAAATATATTTATAAAAAATTATTTTTTTTAAAAAAATCTACCAAAAGAAAACTAAAAGTTACTCCACAACCAAACCTAATCTGTCACACCCACCCCTTCTACCGAGGTAAATGTGGCACCCATCAGTTAAAATTCCTTTTTAACTGGAAGCTGACACCCTGTTTTAAACAAAATCAGACCTACAAATCACAATTTATAATTTTTACACCAACTACAGGTTCAAATACATAAATACCATGAATACAATAACTCAAATTTGCGGGTACAACCGCTACAAGATCACAACAACAATAAATAGAAAGAAAGATATGGGACACACTCGCAATCTTGGACTCAACCCCGACTAGCACTATAGTCGAGCAGGCAATCTAGGGTCCTTCTCCTAGCATCTACAGAGACATTCGAGTTGGTCGGTAGTGGCTTAATAATTTTAAATACTTAAATACAATGTATATAAAGTATATAAATACCAACTCGCTCAAATAATTTTTCCAACTTTTCCAAAAATACCGAATTCTAGCAAAAATACAATTCTTAAAGAACTCTTGAAACATAAATTCAACATAAATCAACATCAATTTGATTTTTCTCGAAAAACACAAATTTTGTGAGAGTCCGGTCTCATCACAATTCAAAAAAATATAACATAAATCTCAAATTCAAAAATAAAGCAATACCCAACACTCACCCAAAGATAACATGGTCTAGAAAACTCTCTAAACCCCTCGCCGTGGCGCGGCTAGGGTTCGAGCAGCCAAGGAACTCACGTCCCTAACGTTGACCCATCGGTTCACCGGTCGGTGACCCCGGCCATCCCGATGAATATCCGACAGGGCTCTACACTCCCACCGAACCGGCCCTCGTAGTAATCAACACCCGAGTCCACCACGCCACCTCTAAAGGTCGGCCCGTGGGGACCCACTCATCGCAGAGTCGGGCCTTAGCCCGTCACCATCAAAAACCATCAAGTAAATACAAAGCAATAATACCATCTCAGATAAATCATAACACGGGATCCTTTTCCGGGACAAGTATTCACATCACGGAAATAACCATTATTTTCCACAAAGCCAATGCCAAAAAGTATAACAACGCATAATGCCAAGAAAGCCCGGATTCACGATACCATTCCTATACCGAGAATGAAAACCAATTCTACTAATAATGCCGATAAAACATCTTTAATATGCTCACATGGTTTTCGCAAATCACTCCAAATCAAAGCATATATACCCATCAAAAGATAAATACAAGAATTGAATAATTAAATCACATATACATGTATTTTTTTACTATTCACAAATACGTATAATTATACAAAACGAATGTATCAATACGGTTATCATGAACATCAATGGCAAACAAATATACGTGATATTTCAACTATATATGGAATCAAACATGATAAAATGAAATACTTAAACATTTATTTCCAAAAATACTAGCCATTAAACAATTATTTCAAAATAATAATAATTAATCAATTATTTAAAAATAATAGCCACTACCAACTCACCCCGTGTTCTTGGGTTCCTTCCCTAGGCCCTAACTCTCTCCTAAGCCCTCGAATAACACCTAATGTAATAATATAATAAAAAAATAAATACCACATTTAAACAAAAAAAGAAAAATACAAGAACAATAATAGACTATCTATTGGCCCACTCACTCCAATCGGTTCAAACCCTCGACCTAGATAACCAAATTGGTCTCCAATTACAATTAAGCTCAATTCAATTTGGGCTAGACCATTCTCGAACCAACCTCAATTCCATCGAACCAAACTCAAATTCACTCGAACCAGCCTTGAACCAACTCAATTCTTATACAAATTCTGTTGAACCAACTTGGTTCGCCCAAAACCCTTAGCCCAACATCCAAACCAAAACCCAAATCAACTTCAACTAATTTAATTCAACCAAACCATTCAAGTCCAACCACACTCAACTTGATTTGATCAAACCCGCACTGCATTAATTCAATTAAACCCAAACACTTCAATTCTCATCCAAACCCAACTCAATCAAATCAATTCTAACTTGGTTTGATCCAACCAAAACCAACTTGGCTAACTCAACCAATTCCAATCTAACCATCATCATTAACACCTTAATCATCATCATCATCAACTTAATTAATCAAACCAAACCCTAATCTCGGTGCTACAAGAATTGCTACAAGAAACCGAAAATCTCATCCTTCATTCAAGCTAGATTCATCACAAATACAATGATTTTTTTCAACACAAATCAAGCAACAATCATCTATAACCATTAAACATGTTTTTTTCCTACTCAAATCCATCATTATCTTCATCATATCCATCAAATACACATATATACATGCATACATACACTCATTCATCAAAAAAATACACCAAGAAAAGCTCTTACCAACTAAAACCATCCCTCCCATGAGCTCCCTCCCGCGATCTCCCATCCCCCACCTCAAATCTCCCATTTTTTTCTCCTCATTTCTTCATTTTTTTATTTTATTTTTCCTTCTCGAGTTATCAGTAAAGTACAAAAGATGGAGAAGAAGATGAACAATTTCTCAAACCCTAGATTTTTCCTCTAAATTACATTTTCAGCCGAAATTCACTTTTAGTCCCTGAAAACATAATTTCTTACAAAACAGTCTCTGAAAAACTCCCAAATGGTCCTTGAATTATGAAATACTATTCTTAAAAGGTCCTTTCAAATTATCCAATGGTCCCTAGATTATAACACAACATTTCAAAAAGATCCCTCCATCTTACCTTTCAGTCCTTGGTTTCCATAAACATTTCATATCCACCCTTTTCATTTATTCTTTAACCCAAAATCTTTTAAAAAGTTTTACACTTAGGTCCTTATTCTTTCCACTTGGGGTTTCTCAACAAGATTACTCTGTAGAAAAATCTTACTGCAACTGTAGTAATACCCTAAATATATTTTTCCAGTAATTATCCAAAGGTTCAGGGTATTACATAATCTAACTTGTGAGTTTGTTCTAGACATTTCTCCCATGTAATAGTTCAAAATATCATAGTTTATTTCTTTTTTAATTTTTTTTACACTCCAAATTAACCTTAATTTAGATATATTTAATTAATTTGATGGATAATTCTCCCACAGATTAAAAAAACATGTGAAAACCTTCGATCAAAGCTAATTAAATCCCAATGAATCTCCAAAGTCCAGAGTCATTAATTTTCCTTTCAACTTTGAAACTTTTGATATTTATTACATCCTTGACAATATCCTCTTCACCTGCTGTTTATTTTAATTTTAATTTTTATTATTATTATTTTTTTTTTGAAAAGGTGGATAAACCACTTCTATTAAACCAGAGAGAGAAAAGAACAACAAACCCCTCCCCAACAGAGAAGGAGAAGAAAACAACAAACCACTAGTTGTGGTACAAACAACTCAAAAACAAAAGTACATCAAAAGAAACATAGATGAGGAAAGAAGGCCTCCTCGCAGCCAGCAAAAGAGAGGACTAGTCCATCTGCAAGATCGGCGCCTCCTCGGCCAAAGAACACTCTGAACCCACCTTAGAACGGGGTCCCAAGAACTCCAAACTTCGACGGACACTCCCCATGGCCTCTTCAAGCTTCCCTTTGGTACCCTCCGCACAGTTAGAGAACCAGGACAAAAGCAACCGATCAATTTTGATAGTAAGAGTATGCACGGGGACATCATTGGCATTAAAAATTAGATCATTTTGAGCAAGCCAAACAAACCACACAAGAGCTTTCACAAATAAATCTCCAAAGTCCCTGAAAAGGGTCGCACAATCATCCTCCACGCAACCCAAAGGTCACACATCGAGGAAGGTGGCTCTGGCAACTTAAATAAATTAACAAAATAATCCCAAATTCTTTTACGTGTTGTTTGTTTGGGTGTATTTCCAATTACATGTAATTGGAAATACGGCACTTTTAAAAAACTGATGTTTGTTTATATGTAGTTGCAAATCCAAATGTAATTGCAAATAACCCTAAACCCATTGTCAGCTGTGTTTTGAATTACGGTTAAATCCACCGTAATACCAAATCCAATGTAATTCAAAAGCTTTTCATGCTTTTGTCTGCTCACCCCCTTTTGAGAAACCAACCTTTCTTCATCATCGCTGGTCTTCCTCCTGTCGCCTCGCCGGAACCACTGTAGCCATAATTCGGAGGAGATCGGCTGCGTAGGACACCTCAGCCCGTTGTGTTTTTCTCCTGTTCGTTCCCGGAACCGCAGTAGTAACAACAGTAAAACTTTGGAGTAGATCTACCATCAACGACACCGTAGCCTGAGCTACTCTTCCCCTGTCGCATCTCCGAAACCCGTAGCAGCAACAGTAACAAAAATAAGGAGGAGATCGGCTGTTAAGAACCGCAGCAGCAACCATCGTGCTCTTCTCTTGTACTATCTGGTTTATTTTCTTAGATCTTGTTTGACTGACACCTATTTAACTACAAAATCTAAACCATTCCGGTGGATTTAGAATTACAGACAAACAAAATATTGATCTCAAAATCATTCTCATGTTAATCTTGTTTAACTGATGTTCTCTCTCTCTTTACTCTCTCTCTCTCTCTCAGAATCATTCGCAGTAGAAATTGTTCCTTCCGTTGGCTGATATTTTGGGATGTTATATTTGTTTGTGGTTAAATATTTTGTTTGTTTTAGTTATTTGTTTGTGTTAAATATTTTGTTTGCTTTAGTTATTTGTTTGTGGTTAAATATTTTGTTATAGTTATTTGTTTGTGTTAAAAATTTTGTTTGTTTTAGTTATTTGTTTGTGTTAAATATTTTGTTATGGTTGTGATTAACCCTCATAAGCAATTAGAAACAGACTACCCCTTATCATCTCACTAAATTCCAATAATAATAATTAAAATTCCATATTATTATAAACTATAATAATATCTTCACAAATTAATTTAATAATAAAATTATGATTTTCTTAATGTTACGATTTTTGATTTTATTTATATATTAAAAAAAATTAATATGTTAAACATGTGAGGGTAATCTCACCATGGTGATCATATACCTCAAATACATCAAACCAAACACAGTTTTTACAAATCCAGATTTACAAATTCTTCAAACCAAACACAAAATTCTAAAATCCTACCTTCCAAATACATCTAAACAAACACTAGATTTGTTACTTCATTACATTTTCAATTACAGGATTTACAATTACACTATAATATGAAATCCACTGTATTTTCAATTACATCTAACCAAACACACCCAGTGTAAGAGCAACTTAGGAAGAGGTGATCCACTGTTTCAATTCCTGAATGACAGAAGACACAAGTAGCAGTAGGCAGTCTGTTACACTTTTGAAGCGCCCATTGCCCATCAACATCGGATTTGCAGAAAATGGCAAACCATCTAGAAGAAAGGGCAACTCCCGCACAGTACTGTTAGAAAAAGGTTCGCACAACCATCTAGAAGAAATGTTGTTTATTCTCACCAATCCTCCACACTTTGTTTCAACCTCTCTTGTTACAAAAAAAATAAAAATAAAAAAATAAAAAATAAAAAGTTCTCATCCAATAAAAACAAAATAAAGTTCATACTGTCATTGTATTTCACCTGCTAAAAGAAAAGACGAAACAGAAAAACAGAAACTGAAAATTGGATCCTCCTTACTAATCAATCATCAGCAACATCATCAAAACTCTTTTCTCATTTCAGAAAACATGACAACAGTCGCAGAAAAAATACAGAGTCCTTTTGACTCCCCTTTAAATGATGCTGCAGTTAGCTATAGCTATCAAATGATTCTCATTTTATTCCTTGCCTCTTCTTTTCCATCTCTCAGTACAGTCAAAAGTTCTCACAAGAGCTACAAATAGTCAAGACATAAACTGCAAACCTCTCCTCTCTCTCTGTATAACTATATATATATAATTTCATTGCCATTAATCATGTTTCTCTCTCTTATATAATAAGAGAAGAGAAGAGAGGAAGAAGAAGAAGAAGAAGAAGAAGAAGAAGAAGAAGGTCTTACAACAAAGATAGAACCATGGCACCATTAGGATTGAGATCTCTTGTGGGTTATAATGGCTGGGATTACTGCATTCTTTGGAAGTTATCTCGTGACAAAAGGTATCTTTATCTTTATACATATACATGGAAAATGTATTGATGGATGAATAAAACAGTAAAAAAAATGGCAGGTATTTGGAGGGAATAGCTTGTTGTTGCAGTGGAGCTGAAGGGCAACTAGTGTTCCCTGTTGAGTGTTTTTCAGGAGTACAAATAGCAACACCATGCAGGGATGTTATAGTTCAACATCCAAGAATAAGAGCTTGTAATGCTCTTTCAGAGATCCCTTTTTCCATCCCTTTGGATCCCTTTTATGGGTAACAAGATCTCCATCTTTGATTTCACCTTTTTTTTTCTTCTCTCTTCTTCTAATATTTCCAACAGCTTGCATGGCCAGGTCTTTTTTTCAAACCAACCCAAATGGATGATATATTCAAATGTAAGTTCTTATCTATATATATATATATACACATATAGTAAGTAAGTAAGTAAGTAATAATATTTGCTGATGTTTTCACAGTGCTGTGGTTTTATTGTTGTTTTACAGAAAACAAGGGTTCTAGTGCCAGTGCAAGATGGACTAGTTGAGCTATTTGTTGCAAAACAAGTCAAGTGCTTCTCTCACTCACATGTTTGGGATGATCTTTCAAACAATAGAAAACAAAACTTTCGTGATCTTTCTTCTTCATTTCATTTTGGAGATTATGTATAAAACTTTCCTGAGTTTGTTGCAGGTGTGTGAAGATCCATACATCATAGGCTTTGTCATGTCTCAGTGCAACAACACATCTTCATATGATCATCATCATCTTCATCATCTTGGTCATCAAGACCAAACTCAAGCCATGGAAGACATTGATGTGGGTGGTGTTCATGACTACACAACAAAGAGTACTAATAACAATCCATGGCTGCCTCCTCAACCAATGTCCACTGATCCATCATGCTTTCCATGGGACAACATCTCAGCTGAGAACCAGTCAAGAATCTGCTCATCTCCACTAGACTTGTTCTCCGGATCAAAAACAAGCACTGATATCTTCTTTGAGGGATCGACATCTGCTATTGACTCAATTGTCGGTAATGCTAATAATAACATTCAAGACATGACAGCATATCATCATCAATCACATGTAATCCCTACCACTACTCCTTCGACACGACACCGGTCGGTGATTGCCGAGTCCTCAGTCGATAAAGACCTAGCCAAGCCTGACAATTCTAGACAAGCCGACTCAGGTGACGAAGAAGGCAGTGATCAAGCTGCTGACGATGATGATCAGAGAGGAATAGGCAGGTCAGGCAAACGCCATCATTCCAAGAACCTAGTTGCTGAGAGGAAGAGAAGAAAGAAACTCAATGATAGACTCTATGCTCTCCGTTCTCTTGTTCCCAAGATCACCAAGGTTTCATATTAATTTATACATATATATTATATAATTTTCATCTGTTTGATTAAATCTTAGTTATATATATATTGCTAACAAATTGAGAAACAGATGGATAGAGCTTCAATACTAGGAGATGCAATTGAGTATGTGATGGAGTTGCAGAAACAAGTGAAGGATTTACAAGATGAGTTAGAAGAGACAAACTTGGAAGATGAAGGAGCAAAGCAAAACAGTAGCAACATGGAGATGCCACAAAACCCTAATAATCCAATGGACGAAGATGACTCACCAAATAGCTCTAGGATGATGGCTACCAACACCAAGACTGTTAACAACCATGAACCTGTTGGACATGATGATCTGAATCATCAAATGGAGGTTAATTAACTACTTTATTTTATCAAATATCTCAATGTATATCCATTTATAAATATCTTTGTATACTTTTTATACATATAACATGTGATATGGTGGTTTATATAGCCTCAAGTGGAGGTGAAGCAGTTGGATGAGGATGAGTTCTATGTGAAGGTGTTGTGTGAGCAGAAGATTGGAGGGTTTACAAGGTTGATGGAGGCTGTGATTTCTCTTGGTCTTGAGGTCACTAATGTTAATGTTGCTACTTATCAAAGCTTAGTCTTGAATGTTTTCAGAGTCAAGGTATAAACATATATATACATATCTTTAGGGAGATAGATAAATGATGAAGTGATTGATGTTTTTGTTTTTCATGTGTTTTTTGTAGAAGAGAGAGAACAACAATGAAGCAGTGCAGGCTGAGGAGGTGAGAGATTCATTGTTGGAGTTGACAAGAAACCCTAACCCTAACTCTAACCTTAACTCAAATCCAACCTGTGGGTGGATGGAGGGTGGAGGAGAACAAAACCAATACAACCCTCACCACATGCTTAGCTATCATGGCATGAACTAGAGCTTGCTGTTCCTTCTTTGGTATTTCTATCTTGATAACTATTGGTGTTATGTTTCTGTGGTGTTTTCTTGTTTTCTTTATTAATCAATTAGAACTTCAACTTTTAATTAATAATATTAATATTATTATCTTTTAATGCAAAGATGAGGTTGAAGATGGACATGGTTTTGTCATTCTGGGACCAAGTATTTTGGACACTTGGACACAAAGTTCACATGAACAAAGGCCACAAAGTCTTCGTGAAACTAGTGGATTACAATCACTATGATTAAACTTTGTGTCTTATCCAACTTTATTAGTAATTATGTTTTGTTTTTTTTTTTCTTTACTTCTTATTTGCATATATAATTGCAATCAATAAATATATGAAAAATTGGTGATCATGTGTATATTCCATAAGAAACATATTTGCATGTATATAATTACAAACCATGAATAATAACATATATATGGTTGGCAATTAAAATGTTTTAAGACAGATAATTAGTGAAGGAGAGAGTTTTCCGTCATTGATAGGAAAGAAGATGTGGGTTTTTTTTTTCTGTTTTAAAATTCAATTAAAAGTTGGCTAATGTATATGTTTATGATTTTCTTAAGAGATATAAATTATCTTCTAATTAGGGTTTTATATACAAATTTTACTTTATTTAAAGAAAATTGATTCTATAAATTTTTTTTTTTTAAATTTTAAATAAGGACAAACTATGAACCCTCAAATATTGAATTGGAAGTGAGTCAAACCGTCAACCTTCTATTTTGGAGGAAAATAAACTAGCACTTTTTATTGGTAGGGCGATGTTTCTATACAATACAAATACAAGAAATTGCCACTGCATTGTTAAAAAATAAAAATAAAAATATTTTCATTGGTTTGCATATATGTTTATGGCTCACAATCATAATAATCAATATGACAACACTACATATAGACATATTTATTCCTGAGTCTTGAACTTTATTTTCTCCTCCATTGGCTTATATATACATGAACTACTTTAGCAATTTTATATAATAAAAGTTAGTTGATTTCTCATTAGAGTTGTATATAAGAATATAAAATATTTGTTAGATATATAAAGAAATATAATAAAACTATTAATTATTTGAGTCAAGTAAAAAATTGCTTATTCCCACCCTTTATTAAATAAAGAAGGTAAATCTTGATATATCTTTATAAAAATTATATTTATTTATATATGTTTAGAAACACATCAAAAATGATTCCTTATATTCAAAATTTTCAATACGTACGTTTAATTCATAATAATTTCATTACAATAAAAAAAAAACTATACTCACCTTCTAAATGCAAATGGTCGAGTTGTCCAAAAACTAAATATGATTTTTTTAAAAAAAATTAAAATAAATCAATATATTTATTTCAAATAAATTATTTAATTCCATTAACTTCAGTTTTTAATACCTAGATTTCTTGCACTGAACCAATTTGAGTAAAAACAAAAAAAACAAAACCCCGCCCCCCGAAATGAACCGAGATTTTGGTGAACATCAACCGAACCGGATCAATTGGTGGAGTCCGACTCAAATCTCAAACCGAAGAATATTCTAGACCGGAAAACTTTACCTTTAGAGCCCATGGGCCGGACACCCCGGCCCACCGAATCCAATTTAAATGAATCCGACGGCCATTATCAAATCCGAAAGCGACCGTTATCAAGCTTAAAATACTCCGCGAGACACCCGAACTAAGTCGGTATCCAAGTCCTTTCTCTATATAAATCAAAACCAGACCCCCCAAAAAATAAAAAAAATAAAAACATCAAACAAACAAATCAAAGAAGAGCCCATGGAAATCCCCGCAAGAAGAGATCAAACCCTTGTCGCTCCCTCGCCGGCGTTCTCCGACACCGAGATGGCCACTGCGGCAGCCCTTCTCGTCCAGCTCAGCAGCGGCGATGTCTCCGGCGCTGAGGAATCGGCCGGTTCGTCCTCCTCCTTTTCCTCCATCGCAACTCGGCCTCCGCCGAGGGATAACGAGGACGACGACGACGATGGCCCTCGCCGGAGGAGACCGAGGTATCGCCCTATCTCCGTTGTATACGCCGTCACTTCTCCGTTGAGTGCCAAGAGACGTAGGATCCGTGGAACTTAGAAATGGTTATGGTTTTCATTTTGTGATTAAAAAAATGTAAATATTTGATGAGAAAGTTTGAGATGTAATATTAGTTTGGAATTTTTTTTTCTTTTTAATTTATATATATATAAATATATTTTGTGAATTGGATGAGGATTGAATTATGGTGTGCTTCTTCTTCAACTTCTTCATCTTCATCCATTGGGTGTGTGCAGTGTTCCAAAAACAATGTGGACCTTTTCTTAGGTTTTTTCTTTAATGATGTAATTAATGTTTATAATTTGCTAATAAATTTGTTTTTAATGAGATTGATTAAAATTGTTAATGAGCTTGTTTTGCATTTTATATGAATTTGTTTTTTGGGGCGTATAATCTCTTTTTGGTTTGGATTATGTTTTTAATATTAATATGCTAATAAATTTTTATATGATAAAATTATGTTTCTTTCGTGGATTTGATTTGATTTTATTTATTTGACTTAAATAATGAGTAGTTTATGAGATTATTTGTATAATTTATATCTAAAATTAGCGTTGCATGATTTTGGTGTAAAAAGGTATTTAATTTGGATTTGAATGTACTTAATTATTTGATTTGGTTTGGTTATCAACATAAAATGCATTTTATATAGAAATAATGTGTTTTTAGTAGAGTTTATGTTCAAGAATTGTGTTTTTTAGGTAGTGTAATATAGTTGCTTTTAATTTAGATTTAATGTCATAATGTTGCATGATTTGGATTTAAATGCTCCAGGTGGTTGTTGTTGTGAGATAATAGCTTTTAATTTTGATTTAGTGAAATTAATTTACATGATTCCAACTTTTGACATAGCTTTTAATTTTGATTTAGTGAAATTAATTTACATGATTCCAACTTTTGACATTTTAACATCTGGATTTTTTTTTTTATTTTGCCACTTGTGCAACATTGTGACTTTTAAGCTCTCAATATACTTTTTTTTTATAGATAATAATAATTATATAAAATATGATGATTAAAATGCTAATTTGGTATACATAAATAAAAAGAACTCATGCATAGAGTATGAAATGAAGAGATAATCATCCTGTGGCCTGTCATTGTATGGTCAAAGTCAACAAGGTCAAGGTCCTGACTAAAAAAATTTAACAGCAAGGGTTAAATAGGCATGGATTCAATTATGATTTCAAATGTATTTCATGATTGAAGTTTAAAAGACAAGATAAAGAAAAATGGTCATATTTTCTAACCAAGATATAATTTCATTCACACGAGGTTCACAAACTCATAAATAATATGGTATTCAACTCTCTTTTATATGTTTAATGTGTACAACGTTTTAAATACTGCAAAGAATTTGGAAATAAAGATGGACATTATCTTGAAAAAATAATCAAGAAAACAGCGAAGAAATAATAATTCTTTATTGAAGAATAATTTTATTAGACCTTGAAATATGTTTTCTATTAAATCATTTAATAGTTCTCACTGATCAAAACTGATGGAGAAGACAGAGGACAGCAAGAGTGTTCATGAAATGTTGCCAGACCTGAAGGACTTGACAATGCTGCTAACTCTTTCGGCAAATGACTTGGAGGTTATCTTCTTTCCAGGTATATGAAATGGATTGGAGACGGCATCGACGTAAGCCGAATGGAGATCCTTGAAAAACTGTGCATAAGAATGAAACAAATTGCAAAAGAGAACTTAAAGAAAAATGTCTAGTTGCATAATACGAAAACACCCTGATATTAACTGGAATGAATGATTTCATGCAGAATACGAAAACACCCTGATATTAACAATGTTTGCTCACAGAAATAACACATCGCCGTAATGCTGTTGTACAGTTATATGCCATCAAACTCAAATTGACATTGGACACATTATTTTATTTATTATATAGCCGATGTTGGCAATAAAATCTGTGAGTAACAATTTATTATATATATTAACTGTGCTTATTTACACTAGGATTCTAATAAATAAGTTTCTGCCTTTCATGCAGCAAATCTCTGATGCAATATATGGATCTAGTGAAATTTGCTCACAGAGGAAGAGTTCACATCAGTTGATTTGAGCTTTTGGACGCCAGGAAAGTAAAATAAGAAAGCATTTGAATCTTATCATTCGTTGTGGAAGAGTATAATCAAACATTCCCATTGAGGTCCACGGAAATATGAACTTAAAACATGAACAGAAAAATTAATTGTGCAAACAGGGTATGAATACAAAACAACCGTAACTTACACTCCTGAGGTCTCCGTCTTTAAGATCCGTGTCGGTTGTGACCATAATGAACTTCACATTGGTATTGGTCAGATATCCATATCTGTGTGAGATAGTCTACCATTAGAACATGACAAAAATGTAATGTACAAAAATAATGAAAACAGAATGTGAAACAACTCACACTTTGCAATCATCCATTGGATATAGAACACCAAGGAAAGTGTCATTCAAAGTTGGCCCACTTTTCTTTGGATTATTCACTGGAAAGAGGAAAAATATGAAAAAAGATAATTGTCCTTATTTAGCACTGACGTCAAAGGAAACTTCCATTTCATGAAAGTAGCATTTCTTTTTTAGCACATGTAATCTTATACATTAATTTCATAATCTCTGTATACATGATCTTTATTTGCATATTAATTTTCAGAAAAGTCAATGCATAAAAAAAGGAGATATCAAACACAATAACATGGCAATTTGATTAAATATACAGTTTCAATGTTCATAAAAAGTAATACCTCGGATAAGGAAGAAGCTGACAAATAACAAGGCATAATGATGATAAACCTAAAGTAGGCTACGGCCATACATTGGCATGCCACACGTTTCAATTGTTTTTAGTGTCATGAATTTCATTCTACAGATCACAAAATTGATATTATGAAGCAGGTCTAAGTTACCAACAAAAATTTATAATTCAATCCTAAAGCCCAAACAGAAAAAGGGGGGAAAAAACCTTCCGACATAGCTTACAACATCCATGAAGACGCAAAGATAAGTTTAACGCAAGCCTATAAAACATTACATAAAAAGGTTCCTTTAAGTGTAGGTTAATGATGCTCTTCTTCATTAATTCATTACAAACATATTGAGTTTGAGTATGTTTTATTATTCATTCTTTATAAAAAACTTTAATCAGATACAACGGTGGCTAAAGGTTTGTATCAGTATATTAAATTTTTAACCAGAACTAATATTAGTGTGTAAAAGAGAACAATTCCACTGGCATAGAATGTGAGAGAGGGTCAGGTGCAGTCCTTAATCCTAATATACAAATAGATTGTGCTTTGTCCTGAGTCAAGGTTACCCACTCTGATGGGCTAGAAAATTCTGCACTCAAACGTACTATATCCTCAATTTTGAGTTGTTTTCCCCCTCTTTATGTTAAGTTTACCTCATTTCAACACACAAATGCAAATGATAACATAAGTTCACCAAAGAAATGCCACGTCCAAATGACTTCATGTAGTAATGGAGACATGTATCTGTTCCAGTGTACATAATTTGAACATGGATCCAAAACCAATCTATAAACATCAATAATGAAAACCAAATATGTTGACAAGACATTTAGATTCAATAATGAATGTATATAAAAAAAAAAAAAAATTACATCTAGTCCATAGGATGGTGAATGGGCAACTGTGCATTATTCGTCTATAAACTCCAAAAATTAACAACATGAGCATTATGAATTAAAAAACACAACCATTTTGCCTAGCTCAAAGGATGGCGAATGGAATGCACACAACCCTAGGATTATTCACCCATAACACCAAAAATCAACACCAATTAAGTCTAACAATGATTGTCTGAGTGGGATCTTTAGGGTTAGCCACTCAAATATATAGAATCACTAAGCAATTCTATTTTAAGATTTTTAGGCGGTTATGAGGTTCATGGGTTTTTATAAGGGCAAACCTCTAATTTTAATTACTCCAGACAATATCATGAGAATTTCTAATTGAATGAGACAAAACATTGAAATGAAATAATTTATCTATTGATTTTTCCATGAAATACATATGACTTATTCATAAATACACGTGCTTGATTATTTTCTTTAAGTTAAGAAAAATTTATTAAAAAACAAAAAGAAGGCTATCATCTCGGGTGTCTTTTGACTCTTCTTTGACTTTTCTTATGAAGAGAATCATGGCACTTTGACTTTTTTCAACATTCTCACCAAGATTGCGATGGGAATATTTTATTGATTTATTGACTTGTTGACTTTCTCAAAGTCTTTTTCCAATTTCTTCGTCAAAGAGCGTGATTGAATGTGTTTCCTTCGATTTGTTTAAGCCTGATTTTCAATCTTCGAAGCTTGTATCTTGATATATTCTTGAAAAAAAAAATTTCTTCTTCATTTCATATTATAAATCTAAACTCTTCAATATTTTCAAGTCTTGATTTATCATAATGATTCAGTCGGCGGTGTGTTACCTCAAAAGTGGGAATTTCACAAGGTAGAGTAAGGTTGGAGAGTGGCACCTTGAAAGGTAAATTCCAAAGGCCAATTTTAAGACAAAACATGGCAACTTGAAGGGTGAACTCTATGCCATGATTGCAAAATAGTGTTTTAGCAATATAATCACCTAAAAAGAAATTTTTCATTGAAAACTTGGTTGGAGCGTGGCACCATAAAAAGTGAACTCCATGGACTGATTTTAAGATGGAGCATTACACCTTGAAAGGTGAACTCCGTGGGATGATTTTAAAATGGGGTGCATTGACAGTATGATTACCTTAAAGGAATTCTTGATTAGACATTTAGGTTTGAGTGTAGCACCTCACGGGTTGCTTTTAAGAAAAGGTGTTTCAGCAATATGATTTCCTTAAGGGGAATTTATTGAATAGACATAAGGATTTGAGTGTAGCACTTTGAAAGATGAACACCACAAGCCAACTTTAAGACAAACCTGGCATTATGAAGTGAACTTCATGGGCCAATCTCAAGTAGGGTGTTTTGATGATATGATTGCCTCATGAGAATTCGTTGATTAGACATTTGGGTTAGTGAGCATTTTGAAAGATAAACTCCACAGGCCAACTTTTAGATGGAGAGTTTTACGAGTGTGATTCCATCAAAGGATAAATTCAAATGTCTAGGCACTTAGTTGGAGCGTGGAATCTTAGAAAAGTGAACTCCATAGGCCAATCTTAAGATGGGAATGCTTCGCTATTTAATCACCTTAAAGGAGAACCCTAACTAAACACTTAGAGAGAGCATGGCATCTCAAAAGGTGAAACTCACAGGCCAACCATCTTGTACATTAGCTCTTTTTTTTTTATTTTATTAATTTTGACTTAGTTTTTCATATAACCACTTATTCTAAAATAAATTGCATAAATAAGAAAAAAAAAAAACCCCCTCATTAGGGTTTGTATACAATGACAAGTAGCATGTTGCATGCGAAGCAGCCTTAACGACGATTACATGGACAATGACATATTATTGTTGGGAAAAAGCGCCAATCTCCATCAAGGATAGATTCAATTCATAAATTTTCTAGGAAATCATCAAATCTTGAAACACAATCTCCAAAGTTCATATTCAAGAAATACATGTTTTAAATATTCATTTAAAATTTCAACAAGATTGGAGAAGATCTCATTACTTGATCCTATGCTTTAATAAGGCTGGTTATAACAGAAAAAGGCATCAAACTCCACCTTCATGACAACTGAAGTTTTTTAATTTTTTGGCGAGTATGCCAAGCTTGAAATACGGTACCAATCTTCAAACAGGGAGTTATTCTCTCCTTTTTCACCTAATTTAACTCCAATAATCAACACCGATAGGCACTCTACTTTTAATAGATTCAAATCTAACTAAGAATTCCATCAAATCACAAACAATCTATTTAGTCCATGCATGATGAATGGAATGTGCACAAGCCTACTTCCCGGACATGGTCACAACAAAACACATCTAATCCTTGGATGGAGAGAATGTAATGCATGCTATGCTAACTACTATTATTCATCTAAGCTCCAAGTACCACCGCCACCAATGAGAATAATTCCATATAATGCATGCAAATCCAACAATGAATGTCCAGCCATAAACATCAAAAATGGTCCATGGATGGAAAATGGAATATGCGTGCAAAGCTGACATTGTTCATCCATAAACTTCAAGAACCAACACCAATGAGCATACTTTCAGACATTGCATTCAAATCCGACAATCTATGTCTACAATCTAGTTCATGGGATAGAGAATGGATGTATGTTTCATCCATAAACTCCAAGAATCAAGAATAATGAGCACTTTAACATGAATTCAAAACCAACTATAGACATCTTCAAATCACAAACACTCCATGCGTTGCTCATCAAGTTCGAATAAAAAGAGTTTGTACCCAACCCTAGCATTTTTGTATATGAGCTCCATGAACCACCATTAATGAGCATACTTTCACAAATTGCATCCAAATCTAACAATAATGTCTACAATCCGCTCCATGAAATAGAGAATCAAATACATGCTCATCCATAAAACCCAAGAATCTATCACCAAGGAGCCATCTATCAAACAGTGCATTCAAATCCAACTACAAAAACATCTGCAACTTGAATCAAAGGAATGCGTGCAAAACACTAGCATTATTCACCCACAAATTGCAAGAATCAACACCAACGAACATCCCATAAAAAATGCATTGAAATCCAGCTATGAACATCTCCAAATCACTAACACTCCATGCACAGCTGATCAAAATTGAATCAAAGAAAATGTGTGCGAAAACCTAGCATTATGCATCCACAAAATGAGCACTTTATCAATCAACGCATTAAAATCCAACTAAGAACATCTTCAAATCATAAACACCCCACGCACAGCTCACCAAAATTGAATCAAAGGAAATGTGCACACAAGCCTAGCATTATTGATCCAAAAATTTCAACAATCAACACCACTGAGAGCACTCCATCCATCAAAACAATGCATTAAAGTCCAAATATAAAGATCTTCAATTCACAAACACTTCACAAACTGCCCATTAAATGAAAAGAGAAGAGAGATAGCAAGGAAGACCTCGCTCGTCGATGACATCGAGGGAGCAATGGACGATGTGGTGGAGCTTGAGGGCGTCATCGGAGTCGGTGAAGCTCTGAAGGAAGACGGGGTTGTTCTGCTCCGCCGGATCACCGGAGACATCTGGCCGTCAGATTAGGATCAAATACAAAAGCAAAAAATGGACGTACCTGATGACCTACGACGGCCACACACACGATCATCTTCTTCAGTTGCCTTCTCTTCTCCTTCCCCTTCCACTGCTTTCAGATTCGGACCCTTCCTTTGCTTCTGCCTTGGGATCTGTGCACTAAAAATTTAATTAATATTGTTGGTTTTTTTTTCTTACAATAATATTATTAAAGGATAATTATTTATTATTCTTTGTAATTTTTCAAATTTCTACTGCAGTCCTTCTAACCTTTAAATTTTCCCTGCAGTCCCTTTTTTTTCGATTTACTTATTTCTTAATCCTTACATCAGTTTATTTTATTTAAAAAAAATTTAATTTTGCCCCGCTTAAAAAATGTATGCATCAATGTTTTATATATGAAGTATTTAAGAAATTATATATATATATATTGGATTTTTGAAAAATGTCCCAGTATAGTATCTAAACAGTCTAATTATTTGATATTTTTAGAAAAGTCCTCATAAATGCAATATTGCATAAATATTGAAAAACATAATTTAACTTCAATTACCTGATTTTTTTTGTGCTTTAACCCATGAGATTTTGAAAATTACACAGCACAATAAAACGCGATATGGTTATAAGTTATTATAAAAAGTTATGTAGAAGCCCTTGGGATTATTAAAATTATTTTTTTCTTCACAAATTTCTGTAAATATTGATTATAATGGAAGAATTTAGGGTTTGGTTGTTTAAATAATTTGCGATTAATATTGCTTCTAACAAATTCAATTTTATTTCTAAAGATTATGAAGATATATATATATTAGATCGGAGGATACAAACATAAACATAAACATTTTTTAATAATAAAAACAATAGTAATTAATGATTTAAAAAAAATAATTTTCAAAACAAGCATGTGTCAGCGTCACCCTTGGGTTTTGGATTTTACATATAAGTTTGCCAGGTTTAGAATGGGGCACGACTGATTAACTAGGTCAGCCAAGTTTGGTTCAACGAAACCGGACCCAGAATCGATCTGTGTTATAGAGAAAACCCGTAGGGTCAAATTGACTCTGCAGAACCATCAGGTCCGATTCACTCAAAAAATGAACCGAACCCGGCTACTCTCACTATAGAACCCACCAGGGTCCGGGAACTCTGAATAGTTGTTTGAATAGTGATTTACATTTCCGTACAATCAGTGCGAATATTGGCATCCTCGGCGGGCCAGGCCCATTTTCTGCCTGACCGGATTGACTTTTCAGAACCGCCAGGTCCAATTCACTCATAGAATAAACCGAACCCAACCCAGTTCACTACAGAATCCACCGGGTTCGGACTGGGGCCGTTTGACCTGCTAGGCTTATACATTTTTATTGTTATTATGTTAAATAATAGTTTATTATTACATTAAAGTATTTTTTTTTTACAAGCTAAACTTTTTAAAAATTGGTATCATGGATGGAGTTCGAACCAAGAAAAACACCCCCCATAGGGAATTATCACCTTTACCAATTGCCCTACAAAATTTTCTTGTCTTAATATAAAACATAAATAAATATAAAGAAGTTACAATATATATATATATATATATATATATATATATATATATATATATATATATATATATATATAAATTTAATCCCAAACAATAAAAAATTTAAAATAATTTATAAATAACTTATAAAATTTTGAGACATGTCAAAATAATTTTAAAATGGATAAGAAAAAGTTATATTTTAATTTGTTTATCCATCAAATTAAATATTAGCATACTTTTTAAGTGAAAAAAATAATTAAGTATCAAGTAGTTCTCTTATTTTAAATTGAATTTATCATCAACTTATTTATTCATCACAATCAGGCTTGGCTCTCAAATTTTCCTTTGATCTCGAACTATAGGGCTATTATTATTATGCTCATCATGTTGTCATTGAAAAAAATTACTAACTTAAAATTTTCATATATTTTTATAACTAATCAAAATAACATGGTGTTAACCATTATTCAAAGATATTCCTTTTTTACAAATTGGTATACATAATTTAAAAAACTATTTTTAAATTTTATTTTTTATTTTATAAATTAAAACAAAATAATCTTATATATATATATATATATATATATATATATATATATATGCCGTGGCGAGGAACAAAATTTAGGAGTGTTGAATTCAAATTTAAAAATTTTAGGAATATTATATAACTTAATTAATTCAAATTGAGACAATAATAATCAACAATTCAAAAATAAAATATACATCCGTCTACAAATTTTGGTTTCATTAGGTGTAAAAAAACTTATCATATTTACATAATTAGCAAATAATTTAACTAAATGTTAAACATTAAATTGACAAATAATACAATTTAAAAAATGACTTTGCACAAATTCACAATATAAATTCATTTATGCAACAATTATTTAAAAAATAATCTATAAATAATCAATTTATTATAGTAAATAATCACAACAAATATCTAACCATTTTCACAACAATTTTCATAACAAATAGTCAACTAAATATTTAACGTATATCAAATAATTATTTAATAAATATCAAATATTTTTAAACAATAAAAATTACAAAAAAAAATTAAACAAATTAATTCAGATATAAAAATAAATTTTAAAAAATACATAATAAGTCTATATAATGAAAGATAAAATATAAACTCGAAAGTTGGAAGAGATTGAGCAAAGAAAAAAAACTCACGAATACAATGATTGTTTTTAGAGATTTTGAAATAGCAATAGTATTTTTTTATAGTTTTATTTTTTATATTTATTTTTAATATTTTTTACATTAATATCCTAAAAAATTGATAATAATATATTAATAAGTTCAATTAAAAATATATCTAAATATAAAATTTAAAAAAAAAAATTTGAAGATCCACGTTTTTGGTTAGCCATATTATTTATTATGGTCACCCAACATCAATTTTATTTAATATAATAATCTTATTATTTTTATTTTATTTATTTTAAATATTATAGGTATAATTTTGAAAAAAATAAATAAATAATATCATTTTCCATACAAATGATAATTATTAATATTGTAATAATATATATATATATATATATATATATATATATATATATATATATATATGGGCAAGGGGTGTTTGAGCACACCATTGCCCTCCTCTAAATCCGCCACTGTATATATGTGTGTATGTGCGTGTGTCAAAAATAAGAGTGCCCTTATTTAAAAGAATTTAAGAGCATGCTTGTGTAGGGACTTAGTGCTTCTGAGGCAAACGACAATTAACAAAATAATTATTCTTTTAAAAAAAATATTTATAAAAATTTATTGTTTGGAACTTTGATATTTTACAAATATATATATATATATATATATATATATATATATATATATATATATATATATATATTTAATTTTATTATATGGTCTCTTAATTTTTTATAAATTAAATATATATAGTTAAAAAAATTAAAAAAAAATATTTGTGAAAGTGTAATCCCCACTTGAATCATTTTTGAATCCTATGAAATAAAATTCCTATGGAAAAATTTACTATGCATCTAAACAGGGCCTTAGTTGTGTGCCAAAAAAATAATTTGATACACATCCCACATCTATCTATATATAGTCTTTTTATAATAACATGTTGGTAATAAATTGTAGCTGAAGTGGTTAGGTTTTTGCTCTCCAACTTTTGATCTCATGAGCAACATAATAATAAAATTAAAAAAAATTCAACTCGGCGGTTTGCCAGGGTTAACTCGCCGGTTGACGAACCTAGTTGACTTGCAGGTCAACCCGCCAGGTCATGGGTTCAAAAATCTCTGATGCTGGCCGGCTATTGGTTAACGACCCGGCCTGTTGCCCAGCTGGTTTTCTGGAGGCTGGTTATGGGGTGGGCCGAGCCAAATGTCGGCTTGTGACCACCTCTAGTAAAGTTAGTAAAATTATATATAAAATCGCACTTATAAATATTAATTTAGTTTTTTTCCAAATTATAAATAGAATAGAAGAATAATTTATTAAGCTTTTGCACATAAGTACTAGATTTTTTTTGGCTAGTATTTTTTTAATATTAATTAATGTTTTATTTATTCGGTGAAAAAAGCGTGGCGTAGAGTGTTATTAGTTCCTTTTTTTTAGTAATGCTATATAGAACGAAGAGATCACACGAAACCAGCCACACAAATGATGTGGCTGGTGATGTGTCAATTTTTTTTTAATTAAAAAAAATAAAAGGACAAAACTAGCACGTGAGTCTCTCTTCTCTCTCTCTCTCTCTCTCTCTCTCTCTCTCGTTTGTGTGTGTGCTCCCGGCCGTCGCTTCCCTTCCCAGCTCCCGGCCACCGTTTCCCACCCTCTCCCCCGGCAGCGGGTTCCTCCTCCGCTCTCGGCCCCGTTCAGGCCTCGGTTTCCCTTCCCTGCTTCCTGCCTTCGCTATATCAAAGTGTGATTTATTTCACGTTTTGTAATAATTTGTTTGATTTGTTTGAGTTATTTAGGATTTTTGTTTGTTTTACGGTGTTGATTCCCTTGTTTCTCTTCAAAGCCGATCTGTGCCCTAGTTTCTCTTCAAAGCCAAACGAGAGAGGGGCGGCGGCCGGAAGCGGGGGGAGGGAAGCGAAGGCCTGTGCCCTAATTTCTCCCCTAATTTCTCCTTTTATTTTTTTTAATTAAAAAAAATTGATAAGTCACCAGCCACATCATTCGTGTGGTTGATTTCATGTGATCCCTTCGTTCTATATAGCATTACTTTTTTTTAAAAAAATCAACTTGGTTATTATCTTTAACATGTATAATATCTTATTAGTATGTTTGCTTTATAGAGTAATAATTTAGTCTTTTCTAATTCTATTAAATTGATCAATGCTATCATTTTTATGTCCATCAATGTCGTCACGTTATCTATTTTTGTATCTACTAAACTTTATTAAACTAAAAAATTTATTGTCCATTTTATATAGGGTTAATAACTAGAGTTAATTTTTTCTTTTTGGATATTTTCCTTTGTTTATTGGCATATTATACTTGAATTATAAGTGCATAATTGGAAAAAAAAACTGAATTTTCAATACCTTTTCAAACATGGGAAAAATGAGTGTGGGTTTTTTTTTATTCAGAAATATTAAACATAAAAAACTTATTTTTTTAAAAAATAATTTTATCCCTTTTGTAGCCTAAATTTGATTTTACTTAGAATATAAAAAAAAACGAGAAAGTCCGATGTTAAACAAAAGAAGAATAGATATATGGCAATTTCTTTCAAGAAAATTAAACAATTACAAGAAGTTCTTCTATGGGAAAAAAACTAAGCATATCAACAGGGGCGGAACCAAAACTCGATGGTAGAAGGGGCTTTAAAGGCAAAACATAATAAATAAATAAATAATTCAATAAAATAATTATTTTAAATGAAAAATAATGTGATAATATAATAAAAATTTGAATACACATATTAAAAAAATATAAGGTAGAATTTAAATTTTTGTTATTACCTATAACAAATATTTGAGATTTTCAATAATTCAACTAACAAAAATACATCTCAAGTTTGTATTCTTTAGAAATATACTTGTATATATGTTATAATCTATTTGCTAAGTCTCATAATCAATTTAATTTTTTTTTTAAATTACTAAAATTTTTATATAAGATTTTTTAAATTTATATAATTTTTATTAAAATTTTGAAATCCTAGTAATTTTTAAATTAAAAAGATATATGCACCAAGGAAGATTTGAACTTGAGTGGGTTAGGGCCACATGCTTTGTGACTAGACCCACTAATCACTCAAGCACAACTATATTACACACTTCTATGTGTCTAAATAGTCTATTTTACATTAATTTAAGTATAGAAAAACTAAAACCATAAAATTTTATATTGCCTTAAAAGTAGTGTCTCCAGCGTCGAGGGAGGCTTCAGCCCCTGCTAGCCCCCTGGTTCCGCCCTTGCATACCAATTTTGAATAATTGATCATATATGTTTTTTTTTTCTTCGTTACTTTCTATTTTGGGATTTTAAACTAATGAAAGAGCTTTATGAATAGACCATACAGGTATATGCTCTATTTGGATTTTTTTTTTTCCCTTCCAACCCTATAATTCTTTTCAAAATTTAAAGTTTGAATGATAGAGATCAATGAGTTTTACTGTAATTAAGTATACTTCTTGGATTATTGAATCAGTCTACCACAATATTTAATTTTTCTTTCCATATCACAGGATTAACCAGATATAATAAAAAAAATTAAATAAATTTTGGTTTATGTTGAAAAATTGGATGAGTATTTTAGATGCAAATTCTGTTTCCATGATTTTTTCAAGGGTGCTCTAAGGATCAACTTTCATTTAGCTAGAAAATTACGGCACCTATTAGTTATAAGCTCCAATACCACTTATTGTGAATATATGGGGAAAAAACTGGGGAGACAATTAAAAAATTTTATTAATCACACAATAGAAGAGACAACCAAGCAGTAGAATAAATTTCTCACTCTATGTGTGATAGTGAATATACCACCATGTGGGGAAAAATGTGGGGAGATAATTAAATTTTTTTATTAATCACACAGTAGAGAAGACAATCAATCATTAGAATAAATTTCTCGCTCTATATGGGTTAGTGAATACAACACCGTACCCCACACTAAATACACTAAACACTGTCATACTTTACTACCCCAAATTGCCACTACATTACTACTCTACCACTCTCTACTATACTTTTTTTTTGAGGTACTCTCTACTATACTTAACAACACACTGAATACTAAATCGACCATATTTATTTATAGACTTACAATCATATTCAAATTACCTAATAAGATAAGCATTTGACTTTAACTAAAATTTGAATCTAACTTAGATAAGATAACCACTACTTTAACTAATTTATCCACACGTAAGAGTTGATGATATATACTTAAACTATAATCTTAGTTTCACTCAAATTAATTTAGAGATTTTTAGAAGAAAATTTAGGTGTGTAAGTCGATGCTTCTAAGTTCATCGTTCGTCCTCAGCATCGACTTATGTTTTTAAATCATCAATCTCCTAAGCATTCTAAGTTGCATATGCATTTCTTCAAATTTATTTCTAGTAAGCCCCTTTGAAAAGATGTCAATGATTTGCTCTTTTATCGGTGTCAACTTCTTGCGAGTCTCGTTTTTTTTTTTCTTCTTCTTCCTTTTGTTATTTTTTATGTTCCCAACATAAAATCTTTGGACTTTGCCTTGTATTTACTCCTAATAAATTGACATCTTTTCAAAGGGGCTTACTAGAAAAGAACCTCCAACTACCATGTTTGGCTTTGCCTAAGGGTCATTATTTTAGATCCCCCAAGGCTTTCCTCTATTTGTTTCTTTTGACTACTTCTTAGTACGTTACATGTTCTTCAACTGAGATTTCCACAATTAGTACATCATTTTGATGCTTCAAATTTGGACACCTAGGTCTAAAGAACCTCCATAAGTGTGAAGGCATTTCTTCTGGCAGTTGGAAAGGTTTCTCTTAGGCTTCTTCTTGAACTCTTATCTTTCATGGGTTCTTGATCATTAATGATTTTGAGCTTTCATCGTTTTTATTTATAGGTGCTAATACCTTTATATCATGTTCGATCTCTACCTTGAGATCCTTTTTATCTAGTTAGACTGAGTCTTTGGTTGGCCATGATGAGTGTACAATGCACATATATTTTATATCAATTTGTACACTCAATTGGCATGTATTAGAACCCTAATATGGAATTCGATACTAAATATTGTGTGTTTTGCATTAATAGGCTTAGGGTAGTGCTTAAAGACGAGGGAGAGCAAAAGGAAGCATTCTAGGCCCAAAACGATGAGTTTGAAGCTCTCACGACATCATTGTATTAAGAAAAAGACAAGCTGGGTGGCTTACGGGCAGCTTACGGTTGTCCTTACGGCCGTAAGTCTATTCCAAAAAACTTTGCGTTCATGCTTATGCCCGTAAAGAGAATTCAGAGCCAAGTTAGAGGACCTTACGGACAAGGTTTACGCCCATAAAGATGCCCATAAAGACCATCCCGAGGAGCTTACAACCACAACATATACCTATAAGGGTAGTCACAAGAAGCAGAATAGTAAGGCTTACGGTCTAGCATTTAAGGCCGTAAGTGAGACCATAATGAAATAAGAGGACCTTACGGATGGGGCTTACGACCGTAAATCATCCTGTAAGGCTCGCAACAATCTTTCCTAGCTCCCTTATGGCCTAGTCCTTACCCCGTAAGCAGCCGGGTATAAATAGAACTTATGAGGATTTCTATGGCAATCTTGACTCTATCTTTCTATTCATTTGGGGGCGATTCTTGGAGGCAAGGTTGAGGAAGAAAAGGGCCGAATCTCCAGCACCTTAGGCAAGATTTGGAGAGTGATTTAGCCAGGCATTCAAGAGGATTGAAGGTCATAGCCGTCAAGCTCAACTTAATGGCGTGTGTGAAAGCTACCTCGACGACTCTCCATCCTAGGGTTTAAAAAGGGGGTTTTCATGGATCTTATATTTATCCCTATTCTTTGTATTTTGGATGCTTTCCCTCCACGAATGGAGGGCTATTTGTAGATGTTTGGACGTAGTTGAACTCTAAGGTTTATTTTTATGACTTTGGTTGTTGGATCTTTGATGCTTTAATTGATTTCATAGTTGCAATCATATCTATTTGAATCTAATTATGTGTTTGAATGCTTGGCTGCTAACTAGGCGAAAGCCCTGGCTATTATGTTTGATGTGCTACATGACGAGTAGAAATATCCACCTATCATAGGCATGCAGTAATTAGAGGGAATTGTGAGTAAGCCTGGATATAGGGTACTTTGGAGACTCCGTCTCCCTCAATTCTCCCTGAGTGAGTTGTTGGCAACCTTCGTGCTCTTTGCAATCACGTGGAGTGGATTTCAAGAGAAATCACATTTTCACTCTGTATTCAGATTAGGGATAATCTCTCTGTAGGGGGGAGATTATCTACTTAAAAGATTGACATTAGCTCACAGTGAGGTTTCATGTAGTGTTAATGCTATTGTGCGGATACCCATATCAGCTCTGCACCTTTTCAGTTACTATTCACATGAGAAATTGTGGTTTAGTATAATTCTGAAAATCTTTGGGTTCAAATAAGATTGCATGTTTAGACGACCATTGTCCTGCACTCAACAACCCTAGATAGATACTGCGCCCTGACATTGCTTTCTTTCTTGAATTCCCTCCTACTATTTCCCAAATTTTCTTGTTTTTTTCTTTTCTTGTTCACACACAAGAACTTTACTATTCAAGCTATTTTTCGAATCTAGAGTTATTGCTAGTATTCACTATCTTCCCTGTGGACCGACACTCTGTATTTACGCATACTCTATCATGTAATCGACACGTGCACTTTCATCCCTATCAAGTTTTTGGCGCCGTTGCCGAGGAAGATTAGCAATTTTAGGAACACTTGAATATTTGTTACTTAGCCATTTCGTTTTTTTCCTATTTGTTTATATTCTTTTTATCTTCGATTATTTCCTGATTATTCCTTTTCTTTTGTTGGATTTCAATGTATGCCACTGAAGAGCAAAGCACCAAGACTGGCAGAAGGTGAGAGCAGTATAGAGAGAGTGAATGGAACTAAATTGAGAATAACCTTACTGAATGAGACTGGATCTTTGACTGTGAGTGTTAAAGAGATTAACTTGACACTATAGCAGACCAGGGGAACCGACAAAGGACCTTTTAAACTATGCTTGCCCTATTCTTGATGGTTCTCAGTCAACTATAGTGCACCCACCAATTGTAGCAAACAATTTTAAGCTTAAACATGTGTTTGACCAGATATTACATAGTGCAACATAGTTCCATGGATTACCATACGAGGATCAACAGTCATACTGGGGGATTCATCGAAGTATGTGACATGCTTAAGATCAAAAACATTTCTAATAATGCCATCAGACTCCACTTATTCCCATTTTTACTAAAAGGAAGAGCTAAATAGAGCATCTATCATGACTTGGGAACAGCTTGTCAAAGTATTCTAAGCCCGTTATTTTCCTCAAGAGATTACAGCATATGCACGGTTGGACATTGAATCATTATTTGAGACATAGGAGAGATTTAAGGATTTGTTGAGGAAATGTCCACATCATAACCTCCCTGAATGGATGGAAGTTCAGATTTTCCATCAGGGTCTCAATCAGAATACCCAACAGCTCATTGATTCTGCAACAGAAGGATCACTTGGCAGTAAGACCCGGAGGTTGCCAAACAGTTAATTAAAGAAATAACCATAAACAATTATCAGTGGAATTCGAGAGACAAATCAGTTGCCAAGCCCTCTAAGATGATTGAGGTCAGTGAGGTTATAGTATTAGCAACCCAGGTGGAGGCATTAAGCAGGAAGATTGACAATTTATCTACTCAAAAATCAACTACAGTCATGGTTTATGATACTTGTGGGTAAGGACACGCTCCTCAGATTGTTCCATCATAAGGGCGGTGCATGGACCCGTCGAACAAATGGATTTTATCAGTAGTGCCCCCAGACAACAAGGGAATCAATATAGTGGCAGGTATAACTCAGGATGGTGGAATTACCCGCCAAGGACAATAGCAGAAATATCCACCCGGGTTTCCTCCTCATCAACAGATCGCAAGAGACCCGCATTAGAAGTGGTGCGTACTCAGTTTATTCAAAGTATGGATATCAAGTTCCAATAGTCAGACAATAGATTTCAGAGCATAGGGCATCGTTGAGAAACCAACAGGCTTTCCTTCAGAATTTAGAAAACCAAGTGGGACAGATTGCGAAATTGTTGTGCAAGCAACCTCAGGGAAGTCTACCAGGTAACACTGAAGACAACCCCAGTGAGCATCTCAAAGCAATCACTCTTTAGAGTGGGAAAGAGTTAGGGACATGTAGTGAGAAGGTGATGGAGAAAAAAAAAAAGAGCCAAAAATTGAATTCATTGAGAGTCCAACAAGGGAAAGCGCACCTACTCCAAGTGTTTAGAAGAGAATTCAACCACCAGTGAAGGAGTACGTTCCCCACTTTCCCTATCCATCAAGGATGAAGAATGATCATACGAACGAACAATTCATGAGATTTTTGGACTTGTTAAAGCAATTGCACATTAATGTACCGTTTGTGGATGTCTTGTCCCAAATGCCAAAGTACCCTAAATTTCTCAAGGATTTATTAACATACAAGCAAAAACTTGAGGATGTATTGATGGTGATATTGAGCGAAGGGAGTTCGGCGTTGCTTCAAAACCGGCTATTGAGGAAGCAAAAAGATCTAGGGAGTTTTACTATTCCTTGTAACATTGGTGATTTGATTGATGTAATGCCATATACCATGTTTAGGAAACTGGGACTATGTGACCTTAAACTAACTAGGATGACATTGCAACTAGTGGACCGCTCTATTAGACATCATAGAGGAATCATAGAAGATGTTTTGGTTAAGGTCGAAAAGTTTATTTTCCCGGTAGATTTTATAATTCTAGATGTAGATGAGGATGTTGAAGTGCCCCTCATACTTGGTAGGTCATTCTTACCCACCTCCTAAGCCTTCATTGATGTTAATAACGGTAAAATGGCACAATGGTTGGGGATGAGGAAGTGATTTTTGCTTTATTCGATGCAATGAAATATCCCTCTACTTTTGATAATACATGCTATTATATTGATGGAACTGACTCACTTGTGGATGAATGTGTGCAGGAGAATTTGCATAAAGAACCTTTCGAGGAGTCCTTAGATCGCCCTCACATTGAAGAGGCCACTTCATTGTGTATAACTACCATTACTGAGGAGAGCACACAAAAGAAGCAAAGGCGAGAGGTCACTTCCCCCAAGAAAGGCAAGAGAAAACCTTCGCCTAAGGAGATAACCCTCGAGTCAGTCCACTACATTGGTAAGTTCACTATTTTCTCCGATCTAGCACTTAGACATTATTTCAGAGACATTGGTTCTGGTTATGAGGAGTGTTTTTACTTTGAACCTCCATGACTTGTGCGTTTTAGGTATGTCAAGCTCGTGACGTTAAACAAGTGCTTCTTAGGAGGCAACCCAAGAAAGTTTTCCGTATTTTGTTGAGTTTGAGTCTTTGGTAGTAGCTGTTTAGTGTTTTTTGGGTTTGAAATGAACTGCTCAGCTTGTTGTGATTTTCATGTGTTGGTTGGATGTTCGTGACCATAGACACTTATTTTTGTGCTTCCCAGGTCATATATGTATTTGAGCTTAACTGTAGGAAATAGGAAAAACTCTGTTCAATTTTCCAAGACTCTTACAGACTACTTATGCCTGTAAGTACGGTCGTAAACCTCATACACAAAGCTTTACAGGTATCTTACACCCGTAAGTGACCCCGCAGGAGATTGCAGATAGCTTTACAAGAGCACTTACGGTCCGCAAGTCCTAATGAGCATAGTTTAGAGGATTTTACGGGTCATTTATGTCTGTAAGTGAGACCGTAAGGGTCATCCAAAGCATCTTATGGCTATATCTTAAACCTTTATGGCCCATAACCTTATGGGGATTTTAGCTTAAGTTCCTTATGGGTATCTTATGCCCATAAGTCCTACTATAAGAGCAAGACAGAGGACCTTATGGACTATAGTGCTAAGTCTCTTACGGTTGTAACCTAGGTTGTAAAGGAGATGTACCATTGCAAGGCAAGCCTTACGGTTGTAATGTCCCCTAATTGTTCATTGAGAGAGACTTACGGTCATGGCTTACGCTTGTAAGCCGCTCGTAAGCACCTATGGTTTAGGCGCTGTTGGCGATCTTTGATCTTCATTCCTAATTGATTTTTACCGAATTCTTGGTCCCCGGCACTCGTCTCTCCTCTCATTCTTTTCCCTTGGTATTCTTCTTCTGTTTTTGAGTGTTTTCAAGCGGTATTAGACCGATTTTTTAGCTTCTTACTGGCCGGTTTTCTTATTTCCTCTTTGTCTCAAAGGTAACCTTAATTTTTCATGATTTTTGAGATGATTTTTTGATTTTTATGAATGAGAATGAATGTTTATTGTTTAGCATTTCTTGAATGTAAGTTTAGAATCAAATTTCGTAAATTTTTGAGCTCTATTTTACAAGCAGGGTTTCTACGGCCTTAGCACTTGGCTTACAGTCGTAAGGTCACCATAAAGGTGGCTTTTCCCAAGGTTTATGGCCATAAATCTTCCCATAAGTAGGCTGTAAGCTCTCTTATTGTGTTCAAATTTCATATTCTTGTATTCTAAACTTCATATTTTCTTGTGCAGTATGGTTAGAGCGAAGAGAATAACTTTAGGGTAGGGAAAGAGGAAGCGGCTCGAGGCATTCGCATCGGGTACAACATGTGTGGAGGAGACTCCTTCCCTTCCAGTCCCCTTAGCACCTACCTTTTAGGAGGTTCGCTTCCGAGAGCGGTTCACTCGCTTAAGGATGAAGCGGGTTGGCCAGTCCCACACAGTGGATTGCTCTGTCCTTTCTTAGCTGGGGCTGGAGGAGAAAGTGAGGGGGATGATGTAGTCTAAATAGTAGAGCTGACTGTTTTCACTCGAGGAGAAGCCATATAGAGACATGACCCATTAGGCCTTGTCCACATTTGAGGTGGACCGAGGGCTCGTGGGATTTGGTCGAGCAGGCACCGTCCACTTCCAGCTCTTTTGAGAGCAGTGAAGGTTGAGCTATACTGAGTTCTCCCTACTGATGGGGTTGTACAACACCGATTTTACTAGCACCCCCTAATACGAGGACCTCCTGATCGAATTCCCTGCCGGTGTTACACCTCAGGGAGCGTGGCAGCACTTGAGCCGTAGGCGGAGCTATGAGCCAGGCCTCACAAAGACATCATTCCTTACTTAGCTGACCCTTAGGTACGTGCACGCTGTCATCGCCAGATCTTTTGTAGGGAGGGGTGACAACACTGGAGTGGTGAGCGACAGAAGCTCTTATTCTTGTTCATCTTGGTTTAGCATAACCCCATCCACCTGGCTTATGTACTAGCAGACTTCATCGCTCATTAAGGCCAGCACGTACGCTTGGGTGCCATCTTTGCCGGCCCATACATTACACGCCTTATCAGAGTTATGGGGATGGCATATTGGCTCTAGAGATAGGAGCTAGTCGGTGGATTAGCTCTCCTTGGCATGGATATACTGAGGCTGATGGGGATGGTCATCCGTCATGGCTCTAGATAGATTCTCACCCCTACCCCCACTAAACAAACACATGAGGAGGGTGAGACAGAGGAGGAGGAGTCAGACGATGAGTCTGATAGTGGGTCATCCCTTCCATTAGCCACTGAGCCAGTAGATCTTTCCAGCAGAGCAGCTCCTCAGCGATGCCGATCAAATATATAGGAGCTGCGGACCACTGTGACGTCACTGTAGTAAGGTTATCATACAATCATGGCTACCTAGCCACGAATCGAGGCCGATTTTTGCTGTGTCCTGTGTATTCTTGCATAGCTGGTCCCTCCTCCAGCTCTCGTTTCCCCTGCACTGACTTCTCCTTCATCACATCCACCGACAGAGCCATCACCCTCAGCTGATGCTGAGCATTAGTTTTATTTCTTTTTTGTATTTTCATCTCAGACATTGTATTCATTTTTGGCAAGGGTTGGCTCTGCCTAGTTTGTACTTAATTTGAGATTTTTAGTGGATTTTATTTTTCAATTTTGTTGATTATATTTTTGTTGAGCTTTAATGTTCTTCCTTTACACCTCGCAGGACCTATTTGCAACACCCACCATCCTCAAATATAAAGGGGATGCTCACTCGGTCAATCTTGACCTTGAGTTGTCCTCACATTGCTAGGGCACAACCATGGACACACTAGGCTGGTTCCAAGCTTTAATGATTTCACATATGTGAACCGGGGAAGTAATCATATTCCACTACCTCCCTACTATTGTTTGCATTGCTTTGCTTGATTTTTTTTTACACACATTGAGGACACTGTATTATTTAAGTGTGGGGAAGGGTTTGAGTTTCATTGTTAACTCTATTACATGCTAAGTGTGACCTATGATGGTGATTTGAAATGTAGAGGAGTTTCCTAGTATTAGGGTGGACACTTGCAAGTTGTTCCATTTCGAGTCCTATTTTTTTTAGTATGCATGCTATTCTTGGTTATTTACTTAATTAGAGCACACAACTTCTCTATTGTAGTGACTTGGACCATGTCTAATTTCCTTTAGTTGTATTCATTGTACTTCTTGTGGAGAATTTTTTCCAAATTTGAAAGAATTTGTTTCAAAATAAAAAAAATGGAAAGAGCTATCCCTATTAGAAGTTTGAAGCTACTCTCGACAAGTCGGATATTATTTATACCCTAACGAGAGAAAAAGATACCTGTATAGATGTGTGAAAGCTACCGCAATTTTGTTAGTATAAGATGAGGAAAGAGCTACCTCTCTTGTAAGTGTGAAAGCCGCCTATTGAACATTCACTAGAAAGGGCTACATTGGGAGATGTGTGAAGCTACTGCCTTATGCATAAGAAGCTTTTTTTATTTTGTATGATTGTTTTCTCTTGGAAGTCCTCTAGGTCGAAAGAAGAGAAGTAGAGAGTTGTAACACACACAATTATAATCTTGAATAAAATGTTTCATATTTTTTTTGGGACTTAAAATTTTTAGCATTCTTGTTTGGTGAAAACCTGAATTACTTGTGAAACTCCTAAATTCTTTAATGCCTGAGGTCGTACACTTCTTCCACTTGGTGTGTATTGCTCTATTTTTCTTAAGGACAAGCAAAACCTTGAGTGTGGGGGAATTTTATAAGTGTACAATACTCATATATTTTATATCAATTTGTACACTCAATTGGCATATATTAGAACTCTAATATGGAATTCATTACTAAATATTGTGTGTTTTGCATTAACAGGCTTAGGGCAGTGCTTAAAGATGAGAAAGAGCCAAAGGAAACATTCTAGGCCCAAAACGATGAGTTTGGAGCTCTCTCGGCATCATTATATTAAGGACAAGGCAAACTGGGTGTCTTACGAGCAGCTTACAATCATCCTTATGGCCATAAGTATATTCCAGAAGACCTTGCGGGTATGTTTATGCTTGTAAGGAAGATTTAGTGACAAGTTAGAGGACCTTACAGATAAGGCTTACGACCGTAAGGATGCCTTTAAAGACCATCCCGAGTAGTTTACAACCACAGTATATGCTCGTAAAAGGCAGTCACAATAAGCAGAATAGTGAGGATTACGGTCCAGCATTTACGGTCATAAGTGGGACCATAATGAAATTAGAGGACTTTACAGATGGGGCTTATGACTGTAAGTCATCACGTAAGGCTCTCAACAATCTTCCCCAGCTCCCTAATGGCCTAGTCCTTACGCCCGTAAGTAGTCGGGTATAAATAGAACTTATGAGGATTTCTAGAGCATTCTTGACTCTATCTTTTTACTCTTTTGGGGGCGATTCTTAGTGGAGAAGTTGAGGAAGAAAAGGGCTGAATCTCCAGCACCATAGGATGGATTTGGAAAGGTATTCAAGAGGATTAAAGGTCATAGTCATCAAGCTCAACTTGACGGTGTGTATGGAAGCTACCTCAACAACTCTCTATCCTAGGGTTTAAAAGGGGGGTTTTCATGGGTCTTATGTTTATCCCTATTCTTTTTATTTTGGATGCTTGCCCTCCACTAATGGAGGGCTAATTTGTAGATGTTTGGGCGTAGTTGAACTCTAGGGTTTATTTTTATGATTTTGGTTGTTGGATCTTTGATGCTTTAATTGATTTCATAGTTGCAATCATATTTATTTGAATCTAATTGTGTGTTTGAATGCTTGGTTGCTAACTAGATGAAAGCCTTGACTATTATGTTTGATGTGCTACGTGACGAGTAAAAATACCCACCTAGCATAGGCATGCCGTGATTAGATAGAATTGTGAGTAAACTTGGGTATAGGGTAATTTGGAGACTCCTTCTCCCTTAATTCTCGTGAGTGAGTTGTTGGTAATCACTATTCACTTTGCAATCATATGGAGTGGATTTCAAGAAAAATCGCATTTCTATTTTTATTCAGATTAGGTCTAATCTCTCTTTAGTGGGAGATTATCTACTTAAGAGATTGCCATTAGGTTACAATGAAGTTTCATGGAGTGTTAATGCGATTGTGTGGATGTTTGTATCAGCTCTGCACCTTTTTAGTTATTATTTACCTGAGAAATTAGGGTTTAGTATAATTCTGGAAATCTCTGGGTTCAAATAGGATTGCATGTTTAGACGACCATTGTCCTGCACTTAACAACCCTAGAGGGATACTATGCTCGGACATTGTTTTCTTTCTTGAGTTCCCTCCTGCTATTTCCCGTATTTTCTTTTCTTTTTTTTCTTTTCTTGTTCACTCACAAGCACTTCACTATTTATGTTATTTTTTGGATCTAGAGTTGTTACTAGTATTCATTATCTTCCCTGTGGACCGACACTCTGCATTTACGCACACTTTATTATGCGATCGGCATGTACACTTGCGTCTCTATCAAGCCACCATTGTGAAGATTTGTCAAAGACCACATTCCTTGATGTGTGGATGTATTCAGTCATCGGATCTTAGCATCTCCATCCTTTCCACTCATCATCATAGTAGACAAAGATAATCAAGCATGTAAACATAGCACACATATCCAAAGACTTTGAAATGACTTATTGTGGGCTAGTCTTCCACTATTTTTAGAATATAGAAATAAAACCCATCTTTTCTTGAGTTATCCGGTTGATGATATGGGTCATCATTTCATACATTATGCCTGAAATCTCATTGATACATTCCTAGCATACAACATGCTTCAATACACTTGTGTAATATACCAGTTCTTCACTTCGGCTATATAATTTTGTTGTGGGGCGTTGCGGTAAGTTAGTTACCTTTGGATCTTCTGCTTATTCTGATAGATATCAAATTCTTACACATATAGTCTCTTCCATTATAAGTGTAGAGACACTATACTTTCTTGTTAAGCTTACTCTCCACTTTTTTCTTAAACTCTTTAAACTTGAATAATGCCTCTGATATTTCTTTCACAAAGAACACCCATATGTATCTAGAGAAAGCATTGATGAATGTCACTATGTAATTGGCGCCACTTATTGAAGCTTGTCTTACTAGGCACAATACGTCGGAGTGCACCAAATCTAAAGGCCCTTTGGTTTCATGTTTGTATTGCTAGTAGGGAAGTTGATGAGCTTTATCAAATTAGCACATTGTGCATACTATGTCTGTTCATACCACCATATTAGATAGGCCTATAACCATTGACTTTTTAACCCTCAACTTCAACTTGTAATTGCTCAGATGCCCCAGTCATTCATTTCAAAGATTAGATGTTTCATTGCTTCAGGTCTTGTCTACATAGGCCAATTTTGCAGACATCACATAGATTAAACATTTTATAACCCTATATTATTGGTGAGCTTGATGCCTTTATGTTACAACATATCTTGACCTCTAAGGCTGGAATAACTCATATTGTCCTTGTGTTGTTAATTGTGAAGCTAACAACAGATTCTTCTACTAGGAACATGATAGATTCTTTTAGTAGGATTTATTCAAGGCTAAAATGGATAGAAATTATGGCATTTTCCCATAAGCGCTTTATCTAACTCTTGTACTCTGACTTACAGGGGTAAGCCTTCCAGCAAGTTCTTCTGCCTGAGACTTATGGCAATAAGCCTGGTCATAAGTAGACAATAAGGGTTTATTCCTTGGCTTGATCTTTGTGTTCTGTTATTGGAGAGTTCTTATGTTATCCTAATTGCTTTATATTGCTCCTTTGTACACCACACAGTATATCCATCCTTGGGTTTATTAAAATGAAAAATTTAGTACTAATTTACCAAAATTCTATGTAATCCGCATACCAAATATAAACAATAAATATACTATTATAAGTTCATACATGTACTTAGCAATAATGAAGAATCATCCCAATGTCACCCAAATAAGTGACCAATTGCAATCCTATGGAATTTAACAGGAACCCTATCAATGTCTTCATAGACAAAGTGATAAGTACATAATTGAACATGATTTTATATGATTTTATACGATTAATTGGGATGGATTGTAAGTACTCATTTTGAGACAATGCTTAACATGGTGTAAAAATTGATTCCAGGTCATGAGCTATGCATAATGAGCAGGAACGAACTACAAGAAGCAATTTCAAAGCAAAACAAAAAGAGCTTTCTCCACATCAAGAACAAGATAACAAGCCAAACAGAACACCTTAGGTTCCTTATGACTACCACTTACGGCCTTAAGCCCAATCCAAAAACCTTGAGGGCATACTTATACCCGCAGGCAGAAGCATAACTACTAGATAGAGGGCATTATGGGTAGAACTTAGACCCTTAAGTCAGGGCATAATTTTCATCCAGAGGAGTTTAAGAGGAGGATATGCTCGTAAAGGAGGTCACAAGCATCATCTAGAGAAGCTTACAATATCTAGTACTTATCGTTGTAATCTGGATCATAACACCAAGACATAAGACCTTACACATTTATCTTTACACATGGATCTTACGATGGTAAGATCCTCGTAAGTTTCCCTTAAGATATTAGGCATAAAAGATTTTACTAAGGGTTTTGGAGGAGACTTTTGGCGGTTGAGCAAAGTAAAGAGAGGAGAAAGAATCTTAGGCTTCCCTCCGGCAATCCAGTTACTAGCAGGGTTTCATCCATGGTCTAGAGGATTTATAGAAGATTTACCAGCACTCTGAGGAGGCGAAGCTTAGAGGTAGTTTTAATGATTCCATTTGCTTTCTTCATATTGATTGGATTGTATGATTGGTCTCCTCTAATGGAGAACTAAGCTTTATGGTGTTTGGGTATGGATAAAATCTAGGGCTTACTTTTTTATGACATTGGTTGTAGATTTTAAAGCTTTTATTGATTGATCTATTGCAATACTTTGATGTTGAGTTCAATTGTATGTTATAACTTGTCTTCAACTCTAGTATAGTGAAAACCGAGAGTCTCATGGTTGATGTACTTGTGTGAGAAATCGAAAGTTCCACCTAGTATAAACATACCACAATTAATGTGTACTGTGAGCCCGCATAGAAATAGGGTGAGTATTACGAAAATATTTTAATCTAGCTTTGTATGAGATTAAGCTCAATAGCCTTAAAAGAGAGATTAGCTACTCACTGAATCCATGTGTTTTCTATATAGAGTTCACTGAGTGCAATGTAGCCATAGAGAAGTCTGTATTAGCTCTGTATGGGACCAGTCATTTTTCACCTTGAGAAAGGGGGCAATATGATTTAGGAACTCTCTTAATTCAACTATATTGCAAAATATAGTGCAACCTTGTCTGAAACCTAATCAAACCCTAAGGGAAATCTATATCCAAACACCTTTCTTCTATGCTTGACTTTCTGTGACTTTATTTATGCTTTAGTTCCTAGCTTCTGTATTAGAGTTGATACTTATAACTTATAACTTCGTTTAGGATAATTGATGAGCTGTGAATTAGTACTAGTACTTTCTAGTTTTTCATGGATCAACAACCTTGCTTTTAGTTTAATTAGACTTGGTTCAGTGAAATCAAGTTTGGTTCAAGTTGGTTCAAGAGGGTTTAACCCAAATTGAGTTGGTTTAAGCTCACTTAGAGTTAATTGTAGCCCTTTTAACTAAATTTAAATCAATTTGGAGGCTAGTTTGATTATTCAAAGCTAGTTTTGAGGTGGTTTGAGTGAATAGACCCAATTAGAGCACCAGATATTTTCTTGCATTTTCTTTTATAAGTATAGTTCCATCATTACACTACAAGAAAACAAGGGTATCAAAGATGAAAAATTCCGTCACTGATAGGTAAAGTTCTGTTGGTGATAAATTTTACCAATGGAATATTCCGTTTGAAATTTTCATCGCTGAAAAATAATTGGCTAATGCTATTCCATTGGAAAATACTATTCCATCGGTGATATTAAAGTATTACAAATGGAATTTTCAGTCACTGAAGGTGTTTATTACCAATGGAATGTTCTTTCACTGAAGGTGTTTATTAACAAAGGAAATTCCATCAATGAAGGCGTTTATCATACACAGATTTCTGTCATTAAAGGTGTTTATTACCAACAGAATTCCGTCTCTAATAGTCTTCATCAGTCACAGAATTCCATCTATGAAGGTGGTTATTACCAATGAAATTTCTCTGATAATCTTTATCAGCCACGGAATTCCGTCTCTAAAGATGCTTATTATTAACAGAATTCTATCATTGAAATTGTTTAATACCAACGGAATTTCGTCTTTGATAGTCTTCATCATCCACGGAATTCTATCCTTGAATGTCTATATTACCAACGGAATTCCGTCTCTAATAGTTTTTATCACCCACAGAATTCTGTCCCTAAAAGTTTTTGTTACCAATGGAATTCCCTCTCTGATAGTGTTTTTATTTTTATATTATTATTTTTTTCTTGCTTCATTTCCCTTTATTACATGTAATCAATATCATTTCACAAACTCTATATAATAAACAAAATATTTTATACATAATAAAACACAAGTTCAATAGTATTCAAAGCAAGTAAGTTCAATCTTTCATCATATCTAAAACATATTCATACATAACCAAAACATGAATAATAGAAGTCATATGTCAATGAAAGTAGTTATGAAGCACCCAAGTTCTATATATCACTCTCTCATCATTCAAACTTCATTATCAGTGGTACCTTCTACTTGGCCTCTATTATTCATCCCAAGTTAAGAAAATCTAGCATTCCGAGCAACCGTTGTAGGATTTAACATCTCAGTAATTTGAGACAAAAAGGTCTTGATTCATTCTGTCTTTGCACTATACATTTTTTGTGAATCCTCCAAGCTTTGCAGTTTGTTCTTTACAATCGTCATTTCTTCTCATAGATTATCAACTTCAACGGAAGAATGTGGAGTTTGATCAACTAGTGGACTACAAGCTGTCGAGGATGCTTCCCCAGTACTATTGGTAGGAGACAAGAGACATTTTCCATGCGACATTGCCCCAAAGCCATTTACATGAGTCCGTGTAGTCTCCATACCTCAAATTGCATCACACCAAACTTGTGGATCAAATTCAAGATGACATGATTCATTGACACCATATTTCTAGCTCATTGAAGAAGTATACGAGTTTCACAATGATATAAAACTTGCATTAGTGCTAGATTATTGATAAGTGTCCAAATGTATGTATTTTAGTATATGTATTTTATACACTTAGCATGTATTTTTGAAAGAATGGATGCCCGATTTGTGTTTAATTGTTATTATTCGCATTGTAGGGCATGAGGGAGCCATAGAAAACATGAGGATATCATTCGGGTAGAAAAAGAGAAGAAAACCAGGTCTAAGTACTACATCGTATTTCACTGTAGCAGAGCACTGTAGTAGTAGTACTGTAGCACCTGGATGACTTTCGGGCAAGAGAATGTTCTGGGTTACACAGCCTCAATACAACCCTGGATTAACACTGTAGCAATGAAAGCATGAATTTTGATCTAAGTCTTTTGGCATCTATGCCCCCCTCATTGACCCTGGGATTGACCCCGGGATGGATTGAATTTGGAGGATAAAAGTACATTTTCTAGGGTAATTAAGGAGACTTCTTCTTGGCCTTTTGGGCTGCCACCACCACACTTTCTTGAGGCCTGCCGGCCATCTTCTGGCTACGATCATTGTGGGAAATGAGCACACATCCTAACCAAGAGGGAGAGGAGCGAAGGACAAGTAGTTGGAGTGAAGTTCTAAGCCACCATTGTGTCACCATTCAAGGCTTCATCGATTCAAGGAGATCAAGATCGTAGAGGGAGTTTTCTTGCTTCTTTATTGTCGTTATTTTCCTTGTTTGTTTTATAAGTATCCCTCATCATGAAGGATTAACTTATTTTGGTATTTGAATGTGGATGAACCCAAGGGTCTATTCTTGTGTATGAACATGGAATGTTGTTCTTCATTTAACTTGATGGTTGTTTGAGATTCAATCTTTCGTGCTTTGATGCTTAGAATTACATTTATGGAGAAATCTATAATTCTATTATGAGTTGTATGCATAGATGTGGCCTACTCACGTATACTAGATCTAGGAGAGATTGAAAGGGGATTCTTGTGCCGACACGTCGAGAGATCGGGTGTTGGTAGCCCTCCAATGCTAGGTTTAAGCCGAAGGATAGTAGGTTTACTCCTATTAGAGATTTCCTTGAACTCATTACAATCGTAGGTGGGTTAATTCGGAAGAGATTCCGATTAACACTCTTATAGGATTAGGGGTTAGCCGCGGAGAAATTGGGGTTAACCTATTTATGAGATCTCTAGGTCTTAAATGCCGTCAATATACTTTAAACTATCCAAGTTTGGGACTTAATGATAGACCTAGGAGGATTTCTTATCCGAACACCGCCTTCTCTTGCTTGACACTCCCTTGCTTATTTATTTATGTGTGTTAGTAACATGGCCATAGATTAGTTAATTTAATTTGTTTAATTTGTTCTTCTTACTATGAATTGTAGGCTAGATAATAGATGAAGAGTGAGTAATAATACTTCCTTGGCCCGTGAAATATGACCCCTGTCTCACTCACAGGGTATTACTTGGCCATCCCGTACACTTGCTGGGAAGCAATCAAGTTTTTTGGTGCCATTGCCGGGTACATTCAAGGAATATTAGGAAAGCATGTAATTTATTGCTCTAGCCATTTTTCTTTTATTTGTACATATTAATCTTTGTATATATTTTTCATATTTTATTTAACTTGTTTTTTTTTATATCCTCTATTATGCAAGGTATAATTTCTTGGCAAATGTAAGGGGCTTGCAATTTGAATGATTCTAACTCAATTTCGGCCACTAAAGTTGATGCCCATGTTGAATATATTGAAGGGCAAAGAACTCAAGGAAACCCATGCAGCACAACTTACAATCCGGGGTTAAAATACCACCCAAATTTTTCATTGAATTAAGGGCAAAAACAAAAGGTTGCACCTCCTCAGGTTTCCCAAATGCAACAACCACCGCAAGTAAAGAGGTTTACTACAGAGGATGTGTTGGCAAAACTCATGATACATACTGAACAGAGATTTCGAGACATTGACACCAAATTTGATGCCCTCACCAGCGAACTTCATGCCCTTGACACCAAATGTAATGCCCGATTTGAGGCCATCGATGCCACACTTTTGTTAGTGCAAGCATCTCTTCACAAGTTAGAGAGTCGGGTTGAACAATTAATTCAAGAACGGGCAATAGAACTCCCAACCACAAACAACAATGAAAAAGAAGAGAGATATGATGGAAGGGAGGTGGATGAAAACTTTGGTGTATTGGAGGTGAAAAGGTTAGAAGAAGTTTCACTAATATCACTTGAGTTAGCCCTTAGAATGGAAGTGACTCAAAACACCAAGCACAAAAGAGACTTATCCGGGATGATTGAAGATATAGGTAGGAGGTTGAAGCCATCCAATGACCCACCGTTGCCAATGTTAGACACGTCCCAACCAAAACTTTTTCCTTGGAGGCCCAAACGATTTTTGTGGATAATTAATGGAAAATTGATAATGGTTGAAGAAGGAGATGTGGGTAGGAAGTTCACACCATCCAAGGACGCACCCATGCTGAGTTTGAAATTTCTTCAGCCTAACCTATACCCTTGGAGGTCAAAACGGTTTTTGAGGAAGCTCCAAGGAAATTCAGCAAATAATAGAATGGGAGCGGGGAGGATGGTCAAACCAACCAAGGATCCACCCAAGTTCAAGTTGCACAACTTCCGGTCTAAACTTTTTCCATGGAGGCCTAAAGGTACCATGTTCATGGCCTCCACAAGGTCATCATCCTGGAAGGTAATTATTTTCTTTCATGGAAGTAGCTATGCTACATGTAGCTGGGAGGAACACACCCTCTTCAAGCCTCCTTAAGGTAAGAAAGAGGTACGTCGAGCTAATGACATTAAACAAGCGCTTCTTGGGAGGCAACCCAAGCTTCAATTTCTTCATGTTATTCTTTTCGTATTTGTTAGTTAAGTGTAGATTGTGTTTTTGTTAAGTGTATTTGTGTTTCCTTTAAGTTTTGTTGTGTGAATAAGTCCATGCTCACATGCCTTGTGCATTTTTCTCGTCATCCTTCTTGTGGTTTATCATTTATCTTCTTCAGAAACACATGTTTTGATAGTATTTCATGCACAAATTCAAAGTTTTTAAGCATTTCTTTCAAGTTGGAGGTGTTCTAAATCCCATTAAAGCCTTCCTTATTCAATTGAAGAAGAGAATTTTGGCTTATAAATGTTTCTTGGGTGCATACGGCCTCAATGAGGGCCTTATTGAGGTTGTCTGCCCCATCTAGGCATACGGCCTCAATAAGGCCCTCATTGAGGCCATATGCAATGTAGCAAGAGTTATGTTTTAGCTATTTGGCCACCTTTTCTTTCTCCTTTTTCTTCTTCATCTTCTCCCAATTTTTCCTCTTCTTTCTCCTTCATTCCTTTGCCAAAAACTCTCATTTCTTCTCCTAGATCACCTCCTAATATCTTTGAGACTTCGATCTAATGGTTTGCCAAAAGGTTTAACTCGAGTTTTCTCAAGGTTTTGTCGGTAAGCTCTTTGATGCCCTAGTTTTATTTATTTTTCCTTTTGATTGCATTCTTAAAGCTTATTTGTGGAATTTATCAAGTATTTGGCTTGGTTTTTGTGGTGTGATTGTTGTGGATGAAGTTTCCCTTTAATTTATGTAAAACTTTTTCGATTTTCATGTTTTTAGGGAGGTTCTTTCGAAGTGAACAGTATCCATACGGCCTCCATATGGCCGTATGGACACTATACATCATATTTTTCATTGTTTCTTCATCTCTTACACTACATTTTGAGTTATATTGGATTCCTCTATGCTTGATTGGGTTTTTTATGGTTTGTAGGAATATTGAGGATGGAGAAATTTACAACAACCATGGAGTTATATTTACACCACACGGTTGACCACATTTTTGGACAATAAAACCATAGAACAAGATGCCATTTTGTGATGAGAAACCTAATTCTAAGGACAAGGACTAGCATGGACGCTTTGTTTTATTGTTTAGACTTTATTTTCTAGTTTTTTGTGTTCTCTTTGTGTTTTATATTAGTTTTTGCATGATTACTCTCCATTTCTTCTTTGTAAATTTTTGTGGAATGATGATGTCCCCTTTATGCCTTGTAGGGCATTAAGGAAACTTGGTGAGCCCTCCTTCCATTTGGTGAAAGCCGGACCCGACATGTATAGCTCGCCGTACCTTATGTTCAGGCCACTCTTTGCAATTTGCACAAGATGAACCGTGGAAGTTTGTTTTCACCCTCCACTTTTGTTTTCATTGCTTATTCTACCATGCTTTTCATGATTAGTGTACATTGGGGACAATGTACAACACTAGGTGTGGGGATGGGTGTATTTCATGTATTTGGGTTATTGTTTGCATGCTGGTGTTACTCATGTGGCTTGTTCATTCTTATAAGATTCTTCTAGCATGGATTATTGATTGATGTGAGTTACATGCTTTTTGTGCTCTATTGAATCCTGTTCACCTCTAGTATTGTCTTGTGCACTGAATCTTGTGTTGATGCCCTGGGAATAGCCAACTTGACTACTCTAACTCTCTAGTATGCTTAACACACAACTTTGAATACTTGGTCTTAGAATTCTAAGTTCTTTCTTTCAATGAACTCTTAAGAACTTCTAAGTCTTGTTGAGCTAGCCCTAGTTTTGTGGCATGTAGAGTAATCTGAAGACTTGATCTAGGGTGAATGTGAAAAAGAAAATGTGAAAAAAATGAAAAAAGAAAAAGAAAAAGTAGTCTATGTTAGTATTCCTCTGTTAATGAAGCATGAATGCATCTATATAGACTATAATCGAGTAGTTGGGTGGCTCTTGTGCCTAGACAGCATGTGTACCCTCCAGAAAGATTTTTTGTGCAGTCTACGTTAGTCGGACTCGAAAAAAAATGAAAAAAAATGAAAAAAAAGAAAAAAAAAGATGAAATAAAATGGAAAATAAAAACCCTAGTGATTTTTTTGACTACCTACTAGAGGTTTTGAGAAGGAAAAGGGAATTAGTTCAAGGTTAAGAGTTAGAAGGATCTTACTTGTTCATTGAAGTAGCACTTAGCATTTTAAGACTCAGTACTTTTTGCATGTGGAGTGATTAGCATCTAAAGCTATACTGATTGAAGTCAGAGGGCTAGACCAAGTCAGGGCTTGCAGATGAGATAGAAGATTCACACACATGGCACAGACATATAAGAGGTGAGATATGATATTTCTATCATGTTTACTGTTTGTAACTCAACATCTGTATATCATTATCCATTGTTTTTAGATTCTTATATTTATTTGAGCCAAAGGTAATACATTTAGCCACTGATCATTCTCTTTGTTTTCATGATTTGTTTGCTTGGGGACAGCAAACGCTTAGGTGTGGGGATATTTGATATGTGTCTAAATGTATGTATTTTAGTATATGTATTTTATACACTTAGCATGTATTTTTGTAAGAATGGATGCATGTTTTGTGCTTAATCGTGTATTATTCGCATTGTAGGGCATGAAGGAGCCATGGAAAACATGAGGATATCATTTGGTCATAAAAAGAAAAGAAAACCATGTCTCAGTACTGTAGCGTATTTCATTGCAACAGAGTACTGCAGCAAAAAACACTGTAACTGGAGCACTGTAGCATATGCACTGTAGCACATGCATGACTTTCGGCCCAGAGAATGTTCTGGGTCATACGGCCTCAATACAGCTAAGGATTGACCCGGGGATTGACACTGTAGAAATGAAAGCATGAATTTTGATCTAAGTCTTTTGGCATCTATGACCCCCTCATTGACCCCGGGATGGATCGAATTTGGAGGATAAAAGCACATTTTCTAGGGTAATTAAGGAGACTTCTTCTTGGCCTTTTGAGCTGCCACCACCACACTTTCTTGAGGCCTACTGGCCATCTTCTAGCGATGATCAATGTGGGAAACGAGCACACATCATCACCAAGAGGGAGAGGAGCAAAGGAGAAAGAGTTGGAGTGAAGTTCTAAGCCACCATTGAATCACCATTCAAGGCTTCATCGATTCAAGGAGATTAAGATCGTAGAGGGAGTTTTATTGCTTCTTTATTGTCTTTATTTTCCTTGTATGTTGTATAAGTATCCCTCATCATGAGGGATTAACTTATTTTGGTGTTTGGATTTGGATGAACCCTAGGGTCTATTCTTGTGTATGAACTTGGGATGTTGTTCTTCATTTAATTTGATGGTTGTTTGAGATTCAATCTTTCTTGCTTTGATGCTTAGATTACATTTATGGAGAAATCTGTAATTCTATTATGAGTTGTATGTGTAGATGTGACCTACTCATGTATACTAGATCTAGGAGAGATTGAAAGGGGATTCTTGTGCCGACACGCCGAGAGATTGGGTGTTGGTAGCCCTCCAGTACTAGATTTAAGCCGAAGTATAGTAAGTTTACTCCTATTAGATATTTCCTTGAACTCATTGCAATCATAGGTGGGTTAATCCGGAAGAGATTCCGATTAACACTCGTATAGGATTACTGGTTAGCCACCGAGAAATTGGGGTTTAACCTATTTATGAGATCTCTAGGTCTTAAATGCCGTCAATACACTTTAAACAACCCAAGTTTGGGACTTAATGATAGCCCTAGGAGGATACCTTATCTGAACACTGCCTTCTCTTACTTGATACTCCCTTGTTTATTTATTTATGTGTGTTAGTAACCCGGCCATAGATTAGTTAGCTTATTTTGTTTTATTTGTTCTTCTTACTAAGAATTGTAGGCTAGATAATAGATAAAGAGTGAGTAATAATACTTCTTTGGCCCATGGAATACGACCCCTGTGTCACTCACAGGGTATTACTTGGCCATCCCGTACACTTGCTGGAAAGCAATCAATTAAACATAATAAAAAATTATAAAAATATATGAAACTTACGTCAGTTGTAGAAAATAATTATGAAATAAAATTACTTACACTAAAGGATTTAGACTTATTATCAATATAATCACCAAGGCCCTTCTCACATTTGTGGGCGTGATTAAACACTTTTCTATATGTTGGTTTTTGACTTAACTGTGTTGCCTACAATAAATTATGCATGATTATAAAAATTAAAAGAAAAATGTAAAGCATAAAAAAGTGACTTTAATCAATAAAAATCATGTACACCATCCTTTCTGCATGAAGCAAAAAAGGAATCATTCCACTAGTATGTTTGTTAATGCTTACATCTTTTTTAGTGATCCTACTTTGCTTGGATTTTTGAGATCATTTTTCCATGCTTCGGTATTCCAAACATTGCCAATTAATCGATCCCAAATGTCAACTCTTATCCAACCTTCATTATAGCCTTTGCATTTGGCAATATCATGAACACAAAAATGCTTCTTTGTCTGACTCCTTTCTTCCTCCATCATTCCTTTAAATCGTTCTATACATGTAATATCCCATATTTTTCATACAACATTTATTTTTTCTATAGGCCATGCAAATTTCTCCTAACAAAATATATGTAAATCAAATGTTATCAACACAAGTTTCAATTTATAAAAATGAGACAATATATTCAAAGTGCAAAGGAAGTAAATTATTTGAATGGGGTAAAAGATTGTCAAATTTTTGATTTAAAAAGACAAGTATTGTATACCCAATTCATCATGTATATATTTTATATGTATAACTATTGTACTATTCACATGTATTTTGATGAATCGATGCCCTTTTTTGTGTTTAAATTGGTTTTATTTGTATTACATGCCTTGAGGAAGATGAGGTGAGCTCAAGAATGCATTCGGGAAGAAATTTGCACCAAAAATGGCATTTTAGAGTTCCGCTTATTGTAGCTGACACTATATAGCACGAATGATGATTGGAGCTATAGGGACTTGGCTGAAAAACTCACAGGCCACCTTGCGGCCGAAAGGATGCCCATTAGGTTCATTGAAAAATTTCACACATGCTACTATAGGAAATCACTGTAGATGGAGTAATGTAGTAGGAACTATAGAACCATAGATTTTTTTTTTTTGTGGGAATCGACTGGATACCAATAAGGCTCGGGAGAATGAGTATTTAAAGGAAGCTAGGGCATCAATGAAGGGGACTTTTGGCCACCATTCTTCACACATAAGATCTAGGGCTTCAAAATAGCTAGAAAAGAAGATTTAAGGGGCAATTCTAAGGGAGAAAAAGGTCATACTCAAGGGAACATCTAGGAGTTCATCGGCGTAGATCCGCCAGATTCTTGTCACTACCTCTAGTTTACATCTAAGTGAGTTTGTTCATGAGCTTTTTCATGGTTTACTTGTATTCTAAGCTCACTCTCTTTGTTATGTTGAACTAGCCTCCCAAGGCCACTGGACATCCGGTGACCTTGGGAGAAGAACTTGTTTGGATGGATGATCTTTTGTTGTAATGGATTGTTGGCTTGTTTGTGTGGTTTCATTCTATGTGTGCTTAATTGTCATGGATTGCATGAGAACTCTGTGATTCATTTTATCAATTGTACTTGGATGCATGGGATGCACCTTTGTATTAGATCCACATAGTTTGAAGTGGGATCCAGTGTATTGGTACACCGGAGGATCCGGGTGCTGATAGCAACCTGCAGGCTTTAGCATAGTTCTAGCCTATAGAGCATTAGAACTTCCCTAGCCAAGGCTCCCTATCCCCAAAAACATCAGAGGGGTATCTTCCGAATGGAGGAACCCGCATTGGATTAGGGCTACATTACAGACATTCCGAGGTAGTTGACTTTCGAGTTATGTGGACCAACTCTAGCCAACTTAATTAGTACCTAATTTCCCATTTCATCTTTACTTGTTCTTCTCTCGAGGGGTTCCTCACCCAGGGGTCTCACACTTTCATTGTCATTTGCTTATTTAATTTGCTTATGTGGTGTGTCTTAGTCCATTTTGTTTATAGTTTTCTCTTTTGTTAATTTTCTTATTTTGTTTTAAACCTATCTTTGGTAGACTAGATAGTGCCGTCTAGGAGGAGTAATAGCAAATCTTGGGACCCAAGGGAATACGACCCTCTCATGCTTGTGCAAGAGGTTTATTACTTGACAACCCTTGTGCTTGCAACTCATCACCCGTTTCTTACAAAATGTTGATGCAAACTAATAAATAAATACGCACTACCAAGATATATTTAACGAGGAACACATATTCAAAATGCATCTCTATCCAAGAAATAAACACAAAAGTATAGTCAAATTCAAAACAAAACTAAAAATAAAGATCAAATTACAAATATATTCAACATGTATTTCTATCTGTTTAAGAATATCTTGATTTATAAGAACTTTTTGGAAAAGAAGATAACATTAATTGTTTGATATGTAATTCTAATTAATATAATTTAACAATCAAGCACCAAATTTCATGTTTTGTTGATTGCCAAAATAATAATAATAATTCAATTACATAGACAACATGTATGCCTTAAAAAATGTGAAAATTTCTATTCAAGAAGACAAACACAAGAATAGAGCTAAATTTAAAACAAAAATTAAAAATAAAGGTCAAATCATAAACATATTAAACATGTATTTCTATCCAACATAAAAAAACAAGCATCCAATTTACCTACATAACATGTTACTCACAAACATATAAGTACCTATTACAACCCATGAAAAAGACATAAGTATTGTGTACTATGTACATTAAAAAATATATTAAAAAATTTAAAGTCGATATGCACCTAAAAGTTTTCCCACATATCCTCTTTGGTATCATAAAGATTTTTTTTTTCCATGTTGGCCATGCATCGTTGAAGTTAAGTTGTAGAGATTTTGAAATTGTTCTAACAATTTTAGGATCAAGAAATTTCCTATAATAATGCAACAAAATAATATTAGTTTATATTAGTTACATACGATTTTAGCATAAAAACAAAGAATTCTAAATGAACATACTCATCATGTAAGGCATTAATGAAGACTTGATCAGTAGCATTTGTTGCCGTAGGTACTACTTTATTTGGACCTCTTGAACATTTCCTTGCTTTTGCATCATGGGTAAAAGCATCCTCTATTTCTTCCAACCTAATATTTGGATCTTGGATCTTTGGAACCTCTGTTGATGGAGTTTGTGAGTTGATTATATGGTTCATCAAAGGTGTACTCTGCAATGGTGATGAAGTAGGCCTAAACCATGCTCCCTATGTTGCTGTACCTAGAGGTTCTTCAACTACTCCATCTCCAACACCTTTCTTAGCTTTAGATTTATTTGAAGTTTTTCTTTGTGCATGGTATCTTAAATAAAATAATAAACAAAAAATTAATACTCACTTATAAGTAATTGAATATTGTTTTTAAATAATTCTAATGGTAACAATTTAAATCAATCAATAACATTCAAATTCTAAAAACACGTAAAAACTTTCTGGTTAAGCATGATATCTGAAATATAACAATAAGATACTATTTTAGTAATAAAGATACTCTACTATAAATGCATAAATATTCACAAAAAATCCTAATAGTAACAATTAAATCTATCACAAAATTGCATCATAAACTAATAAATATAATAAAAGCTTCATCATAAGATAATATGATATTGTCATAATTAGTAGCCCACTATAATTGCGTAAATATATTCCTAATCATCATTATCATCATCGTCATCATCATCATCTTCTTCTTCTCTTACCTCATCCTCTAAGACTTCATCCACTTCTTCAATATCACCATGAACAAGTATTCTTTCTTTATCATGATCTTCTGAATAGATGACTTTTCTTGGTGTAGACACTTCAACTTCTTGGTAAACATCTTCATTTAAATCGAGGACTTCTCGATTACTAGTGGAAAAGTGAAATCTACTTCTTGACTTGGTTTTGAACACAACCCACCAATTATGCCGATGTTGAGTTGTCGAAGGATAAGGTCTATAATAAACTTGATGACATTGCGTGGCTAACACAAATGGTTTATTAGTAGCAAGTACTAATTTATAATTTACTTCCACAAGACCATGGCAAGAATCCACATGAACTCCTTTATCTATATCAAACCAATGGTAATTAAAAAAGACAACTCGATTTCCAATACCAAAATACTCTAGTTCAATTATATCCACCAAGACACCATAAAAGTCCCAATCATAATCATTGTAATAACTCCGTTTCACGCATACACTACAATTCAATGTCGACCGATTATGGCTATATTCTTTGGTATGAAACTTGAAACCATTCACAAAGTAACCTTTATAGCATTTCACCAAACAAGATGGACCATGAGCAATTTGAGCAATGCGAGAATCAATTTCGGAGAAATGCTCTTGGACCTAAAATAAATATCAAATTTCAATAAGAAGACAATGATACGAAACTAGAATAATTATAAATTGTATGTAATTTAATACTTACTTATTGTTTAAATGATATGTGCTTGTTGGATATATATTTGATCACATCTTTTATACACTTTGAGCATGATTATATTCAAATACTTCCATTAATAGCATGTGGTTTGTGTTTTTTTGTGCAATTAGGGCATGTGAAGGGAATTGATGAGAAATAGACAAAGAAAAGATTGTGGAGAATTTTTTGAGATGATTTCACAAGCTTCAAGGATGAACACTCAAGTTGGATCATCTACAAGCTCAAATTTTCCAACCCTTGAGATTTTAGAAGCCAATTGGCATGTAAGGAAGGCACGGAGATAGTCATGTGTGTGTGTGTGTGGAATAGCTTGGTGGTAGTTTTCAGGAATTATCTCAGTTATTTGAATTGTCAAATTTCCACACACCCTTCCACGAGGCCGTGTGCCCTCACACAGGCATTTGACAAGTAATGTAGCAAAACACTATAGAATAGTGACTATAGCAGCATGATAGAACTCCACACACCCTTCCACATGGCCATGTGGAAGGCCGTGTGGACCCCTGATTTTCACTTATAAAAGGGTCACTCAAGAAAAGTTTAGAGATCTTTTTCAGCAAATTTTGGGAAGAAGTTGCCTACGGCTTTGGAGAGGAGATCTTTGCACTCAAGGGAGAGCTTCTTCATGAGCTTTCATCCATTTCTTCTTCGTTATAGCCATCCGGGGAGCTACTGATGACTTGATTTGGAGGGGTGTGCCCTAGATTCATCTGAGGAACTCTTATAAAAGTTAAAGCATCCCTTACAGACCATCATCACGAATCTAAAAGGGAGGTTTCTTTATGGTTTTCATTTGTTTTTATTCATTGATTGATTGTGCATTGTATTACTCCATGTAAACTCTAGGATTCAATTATTCATAGACTTTTATTGTATTTCTTTTAATTGAGAAATTAATTTGAGTATCGATCTTGTGTGTTTTTTGATTCACTTTCCCTTAGAGTGACACTTAGGTTGAGAGCTAAACCTAATCATTCTAGTGACTAATGACCTTTACCGCTAGGATTAGATTTACCAAGATTAAAGAGGGTTGAGAGGGTAAACCATGAGGTAGTGGAGTGTCACCTTTCCCTTTCGGTTTGATTTACCCTACCTCCATATTTGAAGGACTCTTAGCAATTGTATGTGGTGTGAGGCATCAAGAGAATTCACCGCTGGGGCCTCGTATAGGATTTGGGATCTTTCACTTGTACCAAAGAGTTTGATCTACTTCTAGAAATAGGGTTTACCATATGGGATCCTTAGAATTCCAAGCAGTCATATGTGGTATGAGGCGTTGAGAGATTTCTCCACCGGGAACTCATATGGGACTAGTCACCTGTTGACCTTAGGTTTGGGATTGATGTGCTTTTGGATTTCCATGACTCAACCATTCTCTTTTAGAAAGCACAATTTTAGTCTAGCACCTTTCATAGAATCCTTGGGGGAACATTGTTTAGGTACCCCATCTATCTTGACTGATTCCTCTATATTTCTCTATTTGGCTACTTCTCTTTCCTTATTTACTTGTTTGTGAAATTGATCACTTTCACACTCTTTCACACTCATATCATTGATTAGGCTAGATAGCGAGGTTACAGTTCTTACTAGTACTCATATTCCCTATGGATTCAACTACCCTACCCATTGGGTACACTTTATTACTTCAGCAACCCGTGCACTTGCAGATACACACAAGGGGTGTGTCATTAAACCATGATGTAAATGTGGATTCTTGTATTTTTTCCAATTCATTATTAGTAATATGTGGTGTTTCCCTCCTCACATTCTCATCAAATATCCTAAATCATGTGATATACAAGTTAGATTAAGTATTAATTTTCAATACTACATAGTTGAATACAAAGAAACATATATTATTTACTCAATGTATGGAACCATTTCATCACAATTCATTAGGATATAGATTTTTGCAGCTAAATAATCATTTGATGTCAAATATCGAGTGTTATTTAATTTTAGACCAAGGGGTTAGCCAGGATGTCTACAACTTGAAACACATCCCATGTGATCCATCTCGCCTCCATCATCATTGCGTAACACTCGAGTAAACTTTGTTTGGACATCCTCTTCAAAATACAAGGCACAAAAGGATGCAATCTCCTTAATAATATATGCTTCACAAATTTACCCTTCAACATTTGCAAGATTTTTCACTTTCTTCTTGAGATGATGTAAAAACCTTAAAACATTGACCAAATAAAATTTAATTTAGTACAAAAGCTCTTAACCATTTAAACTTGCTAAACATGCTAACCGTCTAAATTTCATACCTCTCGAATACATACATCCAATGATAATTAACTGGTGTGCCCACTTTCGCCTCGTAAAGTAAATGGATAACTAAATGTTCCATTGAATCAAAGAAGGCATGTGGAAAATTTTTCTCTAATTTGCAAATTGTTTCAATGATATTTCTTCCTAACAATTTCATATGATCGATAGTTATTTTAGTGGAGCAAAGATCTTGCAAAAAATTGGAAAGCTCAGTAATTGCATCCCAAATTGGAGTGGGCACCAAATCATGAATCACAATTGGAAGTAATCATTGCATAAATACATCACAATCATGACTTTTCATTGTTAAAACATCTCTGTATATTAAAAGCAAAACCATCTGGTAGTCTAAGCTGTTTGGCCCAATTAAACACTCTGCATCGATCTTCCTTCATTAGAACATATGAAGCTGTAGGCTTGAATATTTTCCATTTCTTTTAATCAAATGTAAAGCTGGGCATTTGCAATATATTGCTACATCTAATTGCGGTTTTACATTATCATTTGTCTTGTCCCTAATATCCATCATGGTATTGAATAAATTATCAAACACATTTTTCTCAATATGCATGACATCAAAATTATGACGGATTAAATTTGTATGCCAATACGACAAGTCCCAAAAAATAATTTTCTTCACCTAGTGATGAGTTACCCCATAGCTCCTTGGTTTTTTTGGAGGACATTTTGTGCCAAATGTCAAATCAAGGACGTTGTCAAATTCCTTCAAAATTTCTTCACCTGAGAAGCATAGAATAGGAGGATTATGATCAACTCTCCTCCTGAATCTATCTCTTTACCTTCTAAAAGGATGATCAGAAGGCAAGAACTGTTGAAGACAATAAAAAAACATGGTTTTCTCCCATGTTCTAAATTAAATGACTTCAAATTTGTCATACAATAAGGGCAACATAATTTTCCATGAGTGCCCCATCCAAATAGCATACCATATGCAAGAAAGTCACTAATTGTCCACAGTAATGTTGCTCGAAGTGAAATATGTTCCTTTCTATAATTATAAAAAGTCCGAACCCCAACCCCCCACAAAATTAGCAACTCATTTATTAAAGGTCTTAGAAAGACATCTATATTTTGTGATGGATTGTTTGGACCTGGAATAACCATATTAAGGAAAAAATATGGTTGCTTCATACACATCCAAGGAGGTAGATTGTATATCACGGGCATAACTGGCAAAGAAGAGTAGGGTCTTGCACCCTGCTTAAAAGGGTTAAAACCATATGTACATAGCCCTAATTTGGCATTCCTTACTTCATTGGCAAAAGATTCATGTTTGCAATTGAAATGCTGCCATGCTTCTCCATCGGCAGGATGAACTATTACTCCTAGAGAACTTTGATTGTATGCATGCAAAGTCATATTCTTCGCAACATTTTTTAACATAAAAAGCTTTTGAAGCCTAGGTATAAGCGGGAAGTAATGCAAAATCTTGGAAGGAATTTTTGAAACCTTTGCTTCTAATTATTCAGTTTGTATCGAGGATGACCACATACTGAACAATGATCTAACACTTCAAATTCTTTACAAAACAATATGCAATTGTTTTGACATACATGAATTTTCATATATTCAAGACCAAATGGCGCCATCTTCTTCTTCATTTGACAATAATTCTCTGGCAAATTATTGTCCTTTGGTAACATACCCTTCATGATAGTTATGAGACGAGTAAAACAAGTTTCACTTATGTTAAACTCTGATTTGCAATTTAATAGTTGTGCCACGATGATAATATTGTTTGTTTTGTGCAACAAGACCACAATGGTTCATCGGCATCATTCATCAAAGAAAAAAAGGTTGGTGCTCTTATACTAGATTCTTGCTCCACACACATTGACTCATTATCAAAATTTGTATTTGAGCTAATATTGGAGTAAAAAGCATCCCTAACCATGGTAGCATATGGATTTTCTACCGTTACTTTAAAAAATTGTTTGTTAACCTCTTGTCTATTTCTTGTTGATTGCCCAACACTAGATATTGGCTCATTACAAAATCCACTGTAGTATAAGTGTCTCCGCACATCATCATGATTTAGAAACATATGTTTTTGAGAATTCAAATAAGGGCATCTAATTCTATTCTATCATCATTAACAAACCACTGCTCTTTCATTGCAAAATTTATGTAATCTTCAACTGCTTTCATATATTGTTCTTATATATATCCATGCTCGTTTAAGTGAGCACATGCCCAATATTCATCTTTATCCATTGTGCAATTCTATTTAGTTTCAAATATGAAACGCCATTTTCTTTTATGTTTCTTGCTCAAATAAAATCATGTAAAGATATTATCATTCATTTAACAATAAAAATAACAATGAAAATTTAAAAAAAAGACCATATAAGCAAGAAGATAAGCAAAGCTATTTGAATGAATATAAGTGGCACAATGTATTCTTATTAACAAAGAAAATGTTTTTAAAAATACATGAGCCGAATATCTTGTATTGTCATGGTAAGTAAAATTTTTTCATGTATATCCAACAATAAAGAAAAATGTGTACCGTTGATGTTAGTTCCAAATCGAGAAGCTTGTAAACTTTGAAGAACTATTAGGAAAATTCAAAAATTTGAAGTTATACACTTGTACACTACATTGTGGAAACATAATCATCAATTATTTTTTGCCCACATATATAACTTAATGCTGAATTGCTACTCAACCAAAATTAAACACATTAGACAACTTAAATAAATATTTTTTTTTCTCAAACTTATGATTTTTAAAAATCACTTAAACTTCCAATTTTATCCCCCAACTAAATATCATCTCCTAATTCTCTTCAAAATTTATTTCATACATTATATAGGATAAAATTTGAAAATGAAGCAGGAAATGAACCCTATAAAAAAACAAATATGGTCTTTTAAACAACTTCTGATTAAAAACAAATTTCCTAATTCTTGTAAAAATCATATTGTTTATATATCTTTATAGTATTTATTCATGCACATTCTGATTAAAATTGAACTAAAAAGCCTTATAAAAATTTAATTAAAGATTCTTGAGGAAATATGGTCCTGCCCCTTATTGACAACCATGGAATACTAAAAAAAAATATCTATTCTCACTAGATATCTATTCACATACCTTATGAAGGTTTAATATTTTCCCTTGACTAATAAAAAACGTGAAATTGCTCAAAAATTCATGAAGAGAACATCAACTTATTCATGCACATTTTGATTAAAATTGAATTAAAAACTCCTTATAAAAATTTAATTACAGATTCATAAGAAAATATGGTCGTTTTGGTAATTCAGTGAGAAATCTGTGAAACAAATATGAAATAATTAAAAATAATAATATCTATTTTCACTGGATAAAGGAATAAATTTTTGAAAACATCCACAAGATAATGTGGCATTTTTGCTTAATAAAAGTTCAAACATTATGGAAGCTATAAGTCTGGGTTATGGAGGCTCAAACAAAGTTCATTCATGCAATAACCTGGGAAGCTATAAATCTTGCTAGCATTTACTTGCTTGACTCTTGAAGTTCACCAACGATCATAATTTCATCCAATACATAGTATGCCTGGATGATTATCAAAGTCATTGAAGAATCAACCAAAGAGTAGATTAAAAGCAGAGAGCCTTGATGATGTAAGTTATACAACTCACCTTGTGGAAATTGAAAATCAAATCCAACTCACAAACCTGAAAAGGTAAAATAATTTGCAGTAGTTAAACATATTGTTAATGACATTATATATATTTATGCAAGTATATATAATTGCCTTTCAATATTTGTCCAAGTATGACTATCTAATCCTATGTAAGTATGGCTAATCGATGTGAATAATCCAAATTCACCCACCACTTGGAAAGTAATTTTTTAATAATTGATCGATGTGATGTGATATTCGTAGGTGATATTAATTTATTTGGTGAATGCACATATAGAAAAAAAAAACTAAAAAGATAAAAATTGTTGAAGGTTTACATCTTTTGTAGAATAGGAACAGGGAGTGAATTTAATAAACCAAACTCTGTATTCTCAATATCAGTTTATAATTCTTGAAAATAAATGAAGATTGGATGATGGCCTTCATTTTACTTACTATTATGCCATTCTCATGGATAGTTTTACCATAGTCTCCCTCCAAAAGTTTCTTTTTATTTGAGATATCAACTTCAAATATTTCTGTAATAAATAAATATATTCGAGTTACTCAATATTAATGACGGAACAACTTTGATCTACAACCATATTTACTAGCACAAATGGGTTGGCACATTTGGTTTGGCTAAAAGAAAACTAGTGTGATATAGAAACATGAAAAATAGAAAAGAAAATAGTCTATAGAAGCATAACATGTGCATATAACATAGGGATCCAGATGGTGTAAATGAAAGCAACAAGAGCAACATATCTATGCACTTTGGAGAATCAAATATCCAACTAGTATTGTTTATTATGGACATCATACACATTGGCATACCTGAAAATAGTTCTTTGTTTGCCTGCTTCAGGCTAAATAGGATGCCATTGAATAGAATAATTGGAAAGGTTTGAAGCAGTATCTAATAAACATTGAACAAACTTGAAAATCAGATAAACCTTGAACAACAAGTTATTACATAAAATTCAACCAGAACAAACTTGTTCAATTTTTTCAATTTCACATAATTTCGGTTTACTTCCCAAATATGTCAATCAAAAACCTATATTAGTAGAAAGCAAATCACCAAACTTCCATTCCAAATCAAGAACTAGACCTCATATAAATACTTAATCCCTCTTTGTGCCTGTTGCAATTAACTCAAAAACATCAAACACAAGGCTTTTATGCACCTGATCCAGCTTATGTTCATTATTTTCTTTACTTTCACTTCTCATTCGATTTTTGAATCTAGACCTCTAAAAAAACAAGAAGCAAGAGCACCTCAAGAGAAAATCATTCAGCTTTTGAATGTATTAAAAGGACCAGTTACACCTTTTGAACCATCACCATGTATCAAAAGAAACTAGCAGATTTAGAACTTGACAAGAATTTATGACATAAGTCACTTACTTAAACCATAATTTTTTATATGAAAAAACATAAATTATAAAAAAAAAACAAATCCTCGTGTATCCAAAAAGAAAAAAAAAATCACAATAAAGAGTGAACCGAGAAAAACCATCAGTCAAAAATCAAGATTTCCCGTGTTTTTGTTGCTTATAAGAGTTCAAACAATCATGCTTCACCAAACCATTGGAGCTACTTGAAGCTACTTGAAACAAACAAGTCAACATGAAAAACAGGTGTAATGACCTCACAATTATAACTTCATAGTTTACTTACTCAATACATCAAACAATATCAACATTTGCCATGTTTTTTTCGTCATTTTTCAGCAGAAATAAGAAAAAAAAAAAATCAAAATCAACATTTTCCAACACATATATACCAACTAGAATCAAAACGTCAGATTCATTAAGACTCCATTATGTCAAAAAAAGAACAAACATATATACCAACTAGAATCTTTTAATAAACTGAAATTCATGGTCATGAATTTTAGTTTATATAATTTATGGTCATGTCAATTCAAGAAGTAACAGTTAGTAAACTATATACACAATGCTTGTTAAAGCAGTATATTTGATCAATGTAATATGAAAGTCTTCTATCTGAGAAAAATCATACCTGACAAACTGAAATTTAAGCTGAAAACACTCTAAACGAAACTCCAAAAGAAAGAATCGATTAATGAATAGGAACACAATTTGTCAAGAATATAATGAAATTTAACTTTAAAATGAACTACTCAGAAGTGTCACATACTGATTACTGAATAAAGCTAAGGATTCCGAGATAAGTATCCAAGCATTATTTCTTGCCTAGAGAATAAACCAAAATAGGAACTTATTAATTATAAACTTTAAATTTGCTAAACAATACATGCTGATGGTTGCAACATGTTTTACATTGCACAATAAGAAATTAAATACTGAATGTTCAAGCTCAACAAAAAACAACCTCAAATATCTATGTCTCTTATCACTAGTTGTGCAGTATTTGTAATCTAATATCAAAATTGCTAATAACCCAATAATAACTAGAGCAATTAAATTATTGCATATCAAGCAACAACTTCTAAAATGTAACTGAGTGTTAAGCATAATATAGTAGGCAAACTGTAGCCACCTAGCAACAAAATATAGAAATATCATCGTGAGGTAGCTACTTGTCATTTGGACCAAACATAGCAAGATGCACCAATCTAACATACTAATTTTCAGTAGGGGAAAATGAACTTAGCAACATCTAGCATATGTGATAAGGTCATCTCAGGAAATTTGATTAGATTAAATTAGCCACAACAAGAAAGGAGCTCTTAGTATGAGTTAATGAATTAAGGAATGGGATGAGATTAAGGTGTCTGATTTATGCCATTCTGAACATGTTCTGCTTTATTTTTAAAAGAAATTATTGTTTATTTAGTTAATTATTAATAAATGAATGTTTAGTTAATTATAGGATTAGAACACCAGAATGGGCATCGCCTAATGATGTAGAGCTGTCTTTCTTCACTTGGATTGGTTTTAAGTGGTAATATATATGGTATAAATAAACTCCAGCTTTTTGGAGAATTAATAAGTTCTGTTGTAGTGCAGGGAAAGGATGATGGAAATCGATAAGAAGTAGTTCGAGTGTGGACATTATTAATAAGAAGAATTATGGAGGAGGAGAAGATAAGCGTGAAATGTTCCATGTGACTGATGGTTGTTTCATAAATTAAAATATAAAATATAAAGGTAAAGGTTGGAGGATTAGCTAAAATTTGTGGAACAAGCAGTGCTAGTAGAATTCATGTATGCTAGGAGGGACACTTAACAAGTTATCCCATAGTGTTGGTGGTGGGAATTATATGAGAATGTCATGGGAGTGTTCTTGTTCACTTCCCTTTAAGTAGAAGCAAGATCGAAGATTTTTCAACCAGGATCAACACACTTGGAGAGTCAGTGAACATGCTATCCAGACAGCAACGACGATTACCTCCTCAAGGTATGATAGACTGAAAGTAGAGAGTTATCTCCTGGAGGAACAATTGAGGGAGGAAGAAGAAGCTCAAACTGTTGTTGTTGCTAATGTTGCTGTTGATGCTGCTACTACTACTGCGGATGAGAAAGGAGAAATTTTGGAAGTGTCCTAAGAAACCTCAACCCCAACACTGATGGACCAACTCAGCATGGACCCTGTCAAGCAGAAGCAAGTTCAGACTCATGTATTAGTGTTGTAGACACATCTGGTGGTGAGCATGAGACCTAGAGACATCAGTACGATCAATGCATATGAGTTGCAAGATATCTACATGGAACAGTACCACATAGAACCATGGCAAATGCTATGACTAAGCAAATGGTGTAGAGTAAATGGAGGCATGGCAATAGTTGACAACGCCCTTTTGCGTGTGAACCACAAGTGTACTGGTTTGTCGAAGTAATAATACCCTGGTGAGTGGGTAGTCGTATCCATAGAGAATAGTGATCGGAAACACAAAAATTGCCATTTAATTAGAATGAAGATGAATCAATAGTGGTGTGAACAAAGTCAATGAAAATGGGAATAAAAAAAGAAGAAGGAAGAGAGACGCTATAAAAATTAGAGGAAAGGCAATCGATAGAAAGTGGGGCACCCGAACATTGCTCCCCCTAGGACTATTGCTTCAAGTTCAAGACCAACTATTATGTCTCCTAGCTGATGCTTAATGAGTCGTGAAAATTCTAAAATACACGGTCCCAAACCTAAGGTCAACCGTGACTAACCCTACACTATGCCCCGGCGGAGAAATCGCTCAATCTCAACACCTCATACTGTGCAAGGTTGCTTAAAGCTCTGGGGACTCTAAGTGATAAACCCTATTCCCTAACATAGATCTATCCCTTTGGTCCAAGCGAAAGACCCCTAGTCAAAATTAAACCCCAGCACTAAGGATTACTTCAACGCTTTATTCTGTTGATTGCGCAACTAAGCCCCAGCGGAGTTCCTCTCTTAGCACTTCACTCTATTGTGACCGCAAAGAACTCTTCGAACACAGAGGTAGGATAAATCACACGGGAGGGGAAAAGGATGTTCTACTATCTCTCGACCCTCTTCAATCTTGCTTTGTCTAACCCTCATGGTGTGTCACTCACACACAAGGATTACCAATATAGGCTCTCAACCCTAGTGTCACTCTAAGGGAAAACCCATTCAACAAGCATTCAAGATTGAAACTCAATTGAAGACATCAATTAAAGAAACAATAGAAAGGTCAAAGAAACAATATCATCCTAGGGTTTACAAGTCCAAGTACCCACAAGGGGTTTAGCTCTCCATAGAGCAAGATACAATCAATAATAAAATCGAAAGTAAAAATATGCAATCCATAAGTAAAACCTCCTTGGTATTAGTGTCGATGGTCTTGTAGAGTGGCTGCGTCATATCCAAAGGTTCCCTCGTCAAGCCTAGGACAAACCTCGCCGAATCGATGTTGATGAAAGCTTCCCCAATAACTCTCTTCCGAAGGAACGCGGTGTTGAAAGCTGTAGAACCACTCCAAAAGCCTTGCCAAAGCACCTCTAAACCCTAGCCGTAAGCGCCTACCAAGATGGTGAAAAGATGGGCAAAAAATGTGAAAAAGATTCCCCAAACGGGCTGAAATCGTGACTTAGATAGGGATGGAATCGGGCATCCACACGGACATGTGGAATTTCCACACGCTTGTGTGAATCTGCAGAAATTGATTTTTCTATGGCCTATGAACAGTAACTACTATAGTAACAGCTACAGTGACTTACTGAAGTGCCTGCTGCAGTACTCTGCCAAAATACTCCCGAATTCACACTTTTCATCAAGATCACATGAACGGGCACACAACCATGCGGTAGATCACGTTGTATCTTTAATGAAATCACATTTGACGACAATCTTGCTAGCATTGCCCAAGTCGGAACACATGAGCGTGATTGCCTTTGTGTCCCTCCAATTTGCATATTCACTCGAGCACAATGGAGGGTGGCACACACTGATATATTTTTGAGCACAACTTGTGTCTTCACATTTGTTCACTCCAAGATTTCATCAACAATGAGCATTCACGATCTACTTTGGCTTCTTTCTTCAATACTTGTCTCCACAACCCTACATGCACAAAAGTAACACAAATACACATGTATGAGCGATAAAATTTGAGAAAATTAATGCTCATTATAAGAAAATAATACTTCGTATTACTAATACACAAGCACTTATCAATAGCCTATAATGACGCTCATGTGGTTGTTCAATATGGTGCGATAGTTGAGCAGAGGAATTAGAGAAGATGACGCCAGAGGCATTAGGTTGAATCTAAGGCTTGTTTTGCAAGCAGTTATCCTGATGGCACTACTGTTGTTGTTATCTTGTAGTCTTGCATGCTTACTATTTGTGTGTGCTTTGCTGATAAAATTTTTTTGTTGGTGATAGTATCAAATTTCGTTGGTGATAATACAAAATTTTATTGGTGATAATACAAAATTCCATTGGTGATAGTATTGAATTCCGTTGATGATAATAGAAAATTTCATTGGTGACAATAAAAATCCCGTTGGCGATAGTATAGAATTCCATTGGTGATAATACAAAATTCCGTTGATGATAGTACAAAATTCCATTGGTGATAATACAAAATTTTGTTGGTAATATTAAAATTCCATTGGTGATAGTACCAAATTCTACTAGTGATAATATAAAATTCAATTTGTGATAGTACAAAACTCCGTTGGTGATAATACCAAATTCCGTTGGTTATAGTACAAAATTCCGCTTGTGATAATAAAAATTCCATTGGTGATAGTATCAAATTCTGTTGGTAATAAAAGAAATTGTTGGTGATATTACAAAATTTTGCTGGTGATAAAAAAAAATTCCGTTGGTGATAACAAAAATTTCGTTGGTGATAGTATATAATTCCGTTGGTGATAGTACAAAATTCCATTAGTGATAGTATAGAATTCCGTTGGTGATAATCTAAAATTCCGTTGGTAATAATAAAAATTCTATTGGTGATAATACAAAATTCTATTGGTGATAATACAAAATTCCGGTGGTGATAGTACGAAATTCCGTTGGTGATAATACAAAATTTCGTTAGTGATAGTATAGAATTCCGTTGGTGATAATCTAAAATTTCGTTGGTGATAATAGAAAATTCTATTGGTGATAATAAAAAATTTCGTTGGTAATAGTACAAAATTCCGTTGGTGATAATACAAAGTTTTGCTGGTGGTAGTATTGAATTCTATTGGTGATAATATAAAATTCCGTTGGTGATAATAACAATTCCATTGGTGATAATATAAAATTCCATTGGTGATAATACAGAATTCCGTTGGTTATAATAAACATTCCGTTGGTATCTTGATGATAATATCGAATTCCGTTGGTGATAATACAAAATTCCATTGGTGATAATATAGAATTTTGGTTGTGATAATATAACATTCCGTTGGTGATAGTATTGAATTCCGTTGATGATAATAAAATTTTATTGGTGATATTATAGAATTCCATTAGTGATAGTACAAAATTTTGCTGGTGATAGTACAAAATTTGATTAGTAATAGTATCAAATTACGTTGGTGATACTCTAAAATTTCGTCTCTATGTTTTTTCCAACAGAATTTCTGATGGAAACTATCATCAACGGAATATTTCTTTACTGATAATATGAATTTCCATCCCTCATGTGTTCTAAGGTACCAAATCTTTTCCGTTGGAATTTCATCACAAAATCCGTCGGTGATATTGACTTTCACCAACGGAAAAATTCTGTTGAAAAAATTCTGTCTCTAATGCCCCTGTTTTCTTGTAGTGTTAGGTATTGTTTTATTTATTTTATTCTATTCCCTTTATAGGTCAGGGTTTAGGCATGGGAGAGAGTTCCAATAGAGAATCTAGTCAAGCGGAAAACCTGAGAAAGGTCAAGTGAGTTGGTAATGACAACTATTTTGAAATGGTTGTTTAATTATTTTATTAAATTATGTTTAATAATAAATCTTGTCCTTAAATAAATTATTATGCTACTTCCAATGAGAAGGGATACTTATGTATTATTTTTAATCAAAGTTTATTTCGCAATTTGCTATGCGCTAAATGAATTGCTCCTATTTCATGATTGAGTGAATTATGGCAAGTATTAATATATGTGACCTTGTACAACTATATATGGTTTCAGTTATTGCACATATATTTATATATGATTTACTTATTTAAGATATCTATTTTAAAGTTTATGTGTGCTTTGACTTTTAAAGATTTAACTGTCGAATGAAAGTTTTTATTACTTGATTAATAATTTTGGTGAAAAGCTATTTGAGTTTTATGTTGAGTTTCAATTTTGTGTTTTCATTGCCATGCAATCCTTATTATCTAGATCTAACTTGATTGTATGTTCAAAATACTCTAGTGACAAGAGATATCATCGGTAGGGTTGGATTTACAGAGATTTAAGAGAGTTGAGAGGGTAAGCCATGAGGTTGTAGAACGTTCCCTTTCCCTTCCAACTTAATTTACCCTACCTTCATATTCCAAGAGCTCTTTGTAATCATTTGTGGTGTAATGCATTGAGAGAACTCTCTGCTGGAACCTTGTATGGGATTAGGGATCTTTCTCCTAGAGATAAGTTTTGATTATTCTTAGGATTCGGGTTAATCACTTGAGATGCGTAGAACTTCAAACAATCATATGTGCTATAAGGTGTCAAGAGAACTCTTCACCGGGACCTCGTAGGGGATTAGTCATCGGTTGCCTAGAGATAGGGACCAGTGTGTCTTTGAATTATTTCACTCATATTGCTCTTATTGCTTGCTTGCCTTTCCTCATTTACTTATGCAATTGATTATTTCACTCCCTATTTTAGGCTAGATAATGAGGTTCTTAGTTATTACTAGTATTTTTGTTCCTTGTGGATATATTCAACTATCTTATTCTCTGGGTACATTTTATTACTAAACTACCTATGTACTTGAGGACATATAAGGAGTGTGTCAAGCAGTTATACTTGGTCTTCATAATCTTCAATCAAGCACCAGCTAGGCAATTATATTCTTCAAATCAAGAATATCTTCTATGAAATCTTTTCTTCATATAAATTTGCCACCTGTCAATTAAAGCACTTTTAAAAACAAAACATCTAGCTTGATTTGGGTCTTCATAGAATTCACATAGTCACCTGCTAACTATAAAATTCACTAAATATATCTTCTTTAATTAATTTGTAGATATCATAAATAAATCCCTGTTAGCTCCTAGCTTGACTTGGTTCATCATCTAATTAGTCTCCATAAAAACCTCTTGCCCAAAATAGCATATCCAATCACATGACTATAGATTGATTTGGGCTTGATACATCTCTTCAGTTGATCCAACCAAGTCTCCAATCTAGGCTCAATTAACTAAGTAAGCTATAGTTACCAAGATAAGAGTTTCATTGGTCACCACTATATAAATCGGCTTAATTAATCATTTGACAAATATTACTAACTTGACATAATTACAGTAAGGGAATTATTGTAATTTTCCACAAAAAAGCCTATTTATTTGATAGAACTCTTGGTTTGAAGATCCACTGGAAGTGTATTGGAGAGATGTAAAAAATAGTCAGGAAAACAAAAATACATGAGATGTAAATGAGAATGTTGATGATGTTCTTTCATTGTTTGTTGGATGATTTTTATTTGTTTTACATATTATGAAATTAATTGTTCAACATTAACTTTGCTTTTTATTGGGAGTTTAGTTGCTATTCCTACTATATGCATATTGGTGTTCTAAGTGGCTTAATTTTATTGGATGTCTAGATTTTGATATGCCAATATGGTTTATTTGAAGAGATGGAGCCAAGAATTTTTTTTTATCTAGGGGTTGAATAAAAAGTGGTTGAGTAACTTAGGTTTTAGTTGAAGTCTAATGGAACTAGTAAAAAGTCAAAAGGATAGATTTTTTATTATTATTATGAACAAATGGTCCTTCTGAAGTTAAGGTATTTATAAAAAAAACCCATGACTTTGAGTATTCCCAAAGGGTCCTTTTTTTTTTTTTACATGTTAGTTTTTATAGCTCTCTAACATAAAGGTAGCTGATGTTGACAGGATTGCCTCTCAGTTTTTAAGCTGAAAGCCATAATTTTAAGCATAACCCCATAATTTTAAGTGGAAACTCAAAATCTTAAAGGAAACCCAAAGTTTTAAGCAGAAACCTATAATTTTAAGCGGGAAGTACATGTTGTAAGATAGAATAAATTGATGGAATAAGCTACATTAAATGAAAAGTAAACTATCAGAAAAAAGAAGGGGCTGTCTGGCAAATTCAAATGTTAGAGGGTCTGTCTGGGATGTTTTGAAACTTTTAAGGAGTTATAAATAATTTTCCCTTTTTATAAATATGTTACTAATATTATAATTTTTATACCATATACACCAATTTGTCACCCAAAAACGTTAGGATAACATATCCACCTGATGGAATCTTAATTATCTTTAAGAGTTTTGAAAGTTGGTAAGCTTTGGCCACCCTGGAACTTATATAAATATTTCAATTAATTAAATACCATGCACGCATGGTTATATAACTACAAAATGTTTGGTTTGAGGTCTCCTTCTACTCCAATTTGCTCAACATATACATCATAAAATAAAGTTGAAAACTTGAAGACAAAGCTTCCTTCTTTTCTAACTAATTAAAAAGGAATTATATATAATTAATTTGATAGCTCACTTGCAACCATAAAAACCAAAAGTGACTAACTAAAGCATGCATGTGTTAATGTTTTTTCGCATGCATGTTTAATCACTCTTATATAAAGTTCCTTTCCATGTAAGTCATTGCTTGATGCTTTCTTTAAGAAAAAGACTAAAAGTAGCCTTGTTGAGTATGTTGGGGTGCTAATAATTCATAATGTCAAGCAACATTTAATATTTTGGTTTTTATATCAGAAATAATAAAAAAAAATTGAGAATTTCTATTTAACATATAATGGTAAAATTAATCTTGCTTTATATAAATTGCTGAAATAAATTTTAAAGTTTCTTCTTTACCATAAATCAAGTTTCTTACATGTAATTAATTGATTGTCTAAATCTTACGGAATGCTTTTATACCTATATTCATAATATCTTTATTAGAAATATAAATGTGAACATAACACTAAATGTTTAGAAGTGTATACAAGAGATATTAAAACATTTGATAAGAAGTTCAATTTAAATTTATTTAATCTTAATCAACTTAGAATTGGTTTTCACCAAGCTAAACTAAAATTTTAAAAACAATAATAAGTTTGTTAGTTGTTGGGTCAACGTCCTTGTTCCTTAGTTTAGTGGGCCCACATGATATGACTAAATCCTCACTATTGAGTCAAACTAGGGTCACATGCAGTGTTTACAATTATAATTATGTCTCTCAAATTGAATCCTAAAGCATGCATGAAAAGGTTGAAAGAAATTAAACATTCATATATATAAAATTTTTTAATTAGACAGAAGTAGACTTTGATTGAAAGTAACTTATAAAAAAACCCAATTATATCGCTAAAAACTATATCTACTTATATATAATTGCTATGATCGGACGATTTGCTTTTTTCTCTTCTTTGATCTTAGAAGAAGGAAAAAATAAAATCAAAATCAAAAGTTAGTATATAGCTTTCACATAATTTTTAAATTAGTTATTACTCATTATGATTTATAAAAGATAAAAATATTTTATATGCAATCACTTTTATAATTACAAAGATACACACAAGCCATTTTATCTTGACAAAGCCATTAAAATTATATATTTTTAGTAATATTATTAAAAAAAATTAATGAAACAATTATTGTTAGTGAAGAAGAAGAGAAAGACTTAAAGAACACTTCTCTTAAGCCATTATTTTTTATTACCAAACACATTAAACTAAGCCACATGCATCCACCCATAACTAACTCCACACACTCTCCCCTTCAAAATTCAACTATAAAAACACATGCAATTCAATTTCTCTACATCCCAGTCCACCACTCAAAGATATTTAGTCCTATACAACAAATGGCTTCCTTTAATATTGCATGCCTTCTCATCATCTTCTCACTTACTATTCACCAAACTTCATCTCTTAGCTCAGAGTACTACTCAAAAACTTGTCCAAAAGCCGAAGAGGCCGTGACCGAAGCCGTGAAGGCAGCGACAGCGAATGACCCTACCGTTCCTGCAGCATTACTGAGAATGCATTTCCATGACTGTTTCATTAGGGTTTGCATGCATATATTTTCTTCTTCATCACATATATATATATATATATTATTAACTTTAGCTAACATTTATATATATGTATATTGTGAAGGGATGTGATGGTTCAGTGTTGCTGAAATCAAATGGGAATAATAAAGCAGAAAAGGATGGTCCTCCAAACATATCATTGCATGCATTCTATGTAATAGATAATGCTAAGAAATCTTTGGAGTATATGTGCCCTGGTGTGGTTTCTTGTGCTGATATTTTAGCCCTTGCTGCAAGAGATGCAGTAGTACTGGTAAATATTATATATATATATATATATATATATATGTAGTTATTGTTTATATATATACATATATGTTTGGTTGTTGAGTTTGAATAATGTTTATTTATTGTGATATATATATATAGTCAGGGGGTCCAACTTGGGAAGTGCCAAAAGGAAGGAAAGATGGAAGGATCTCAAAAGCGAGTGAAACAACTCAACTTCCTGCTCCCACTTTTAACCTCTCTCAACTTCAACAAAGCTTCTCCCAAAGAGGCCTCTCCGTTGAAGACCTTGTAGCTCTCTCAGGTAATTTATAAATATCATTATTCTAAACTAGCTTCTCATACTTATAATTTCTTTTTTCTTTTTTCAAAAAAATAATAATAATAAAACAGGAGGTCACACACTGGGGTTCTCCCACTGTTCATCATTCCAAAACAGAATACACAACTTTGACAGCATTAATGACGTAGACCCAACACTGAACCCAAGCTTTGCATCAAGCTTGAGAAGTGTGTGTCCCATGCACAACAAAGTCAAGAATGCAGGCTCCACCATGGACTCCACTTCCACCACCTTTGATAACATTTATTACAAGCTTTTGCTTCAAGGCAAGAGCTTGTTCTCTTCTGACCAATCTCTTCTTTCCCACCCTAAAACCAAGGCATTGGTCTCCTTGTTTGCCTCTTCTCATGATGCTTTCTCTCAAGCTTTTGTTAAGTCCATGATTAAGATGAGTAGCTTGAATGGTGGACAAGAAGTCAGGTTGGATTGCAAGGTTGTTAATTAATTAATTAACTTGATGATCATGGTGATGATGATTATTATGGTGTTCATGATCTCAATTGTTTATATATATATATATATATATATATATATATATATATATATATATATATATATTATTTATGTGTTTGTATTTGCTTTAAGTGATTTTTGTTACTTAAGAAGATGATGAGAGAGTGGGGAATGGGAATTTCCACTATGTTTTGTCTTAACTTGTTTAATTTGGTATTGAGTAATAATGTTTGGTTTTTAAATATTTTGAACTTAAAAATTAAGATTTAAATGACTTTTTTTGAACTCATGGTAGCTAAAAAAAAGCTATTTACTTATTTATTACAGATTCTACTTTATTTATTTATGAATTAACCCTAATATATTCCAATAGCTGGAAAGTTTCTATATATATATATATATAATTGCTTAAAAAGAACCAATCTAAATAAATCTCTAGTTTACAGTTCATCCCAAGTTATTCTAACATGTCCAGTATTTTATCCAAAGACAAGGAATAATTTTATGTTTTTTACAAATTTAATTAAATAAACTAATTATTTATTTATTTTAATTATTTAATAATTTCTCCCTAAATTATATTCAAATTTCAAAATCCAACTTAAACTCAACTCTTAAGTCGTGTTTTTTTTTTTTAAATTAAACCATATTCATTAACAACAAAGGTGGAGTCAGAAATTTTTTTTCTAAAGGTAGCTAAAAATGTTTTTAGAAGACAAGTAAAATGTGAATGAGGCAAATATTGAATTTTTATAAATATTTTTCCAAATCTATACTTTTTTTAAATAGCATATATATATATACTAATTTTTAAAAAATCAAGTTGTCAAACAATAAATTTTACACATAAAATGTTAATATATAACCAATTTATTAAATGTCAAAAAGTTAAACTATAAAATTATATATATATATTTTAAACTATAATATTTTTAATCTATATATATTAATTTATACAAAAAAAAACTCATCAAATAATAAATTCTTACAAAAATAAAATTATATAAATAAATTTGTAAAATATTAAAGAGCTAAGCAATAAAAATTCACTAATTTTCTAAAAATATTAGTTTTTATACTATATGAATTATATATATATATATATATATTATTTAAAAAAAAACACCCTAACTCCGCACCTGAATCCCTGATTAACAAGGGGGGAAAAAATGCAGACTGAAACAATAAACAAACACAGAAGGGATGGAAACAACAGATCGCGATAATCATTCATTTGTACGTTATGATTTATGTCAACATAAATTTTAAAAATAATAATAAAAGAAAAGAAGAAGAAAAAACAGCTAGCCAGCTGTGATACATAGTTCTCCCTCATACGAAAGGTGTAAAATTTTCATTAATGCGTATATATATATCCATCTTAGATCCACGTCCTACGGCACTAGGTTTATTAAAAATGGAAAAAAAAGAAAAAAGAAAAAATGGAAAATTTTTATAAGAATAGAATTTGAATAATTTTTAAATTTTTTTCAAAAGTTACTTTTAATTCAATAAAAAATAAATTTATGCTATTGAAGAATATTTACATCATTTTATATTTTAAAAAGTAGGGTTTTTACTAATATATATATATTTTTTAAATTATCAAAATGGTTCCATGCGATTTTCTTCACCGACGGTTTGAAAACATCATATCAAATAATATTCTGAGTCAATTTTATTGAAATATTGAGATATTGTTTTTTTTTTCATTAACATTTTTCTCTTTTAAAAAAATAAAAAAATATATATTTTTTTCTAAATTTTTTAAGTTATTATTATTTTTCTAAAAATTATATTCATTATAATTATTATTATTGTTGTTATCGTTGTCACTGCCGTAGTTGTTATTACGTCTTCTTTGTTTTTAAGACATTTTTTAAAATTATTATTATTAATATAATTATTTTTTAAATAAACACACATGTGAATTTTTTAATATTTAAGTTATTATTTTTAAAATTTTTAAATAGTAATTATTTTGAATAAACATCATTATTATTATTATAGTTGCCAGCGCTTATGATCCGGGATTAGCAGTTAGGGGCTGTTTGGATGTAAAATAAAAAACAATATAGTTTAATTTTATTATGTAGGAAGTGCAAATGATTATTACAAAAATTGTGTCATATTTTATTTCTACAGAATGGGTGTTTGGTTAACAAAATAAAAAAAATATTACATAAATTATTACATATTTTTTTCTTACAAAATAAGTGTTTGTTTGCATAATAAATAATTATTACATAATAAAAATAGCCGTTGGATTATAACCGTTGGTAGTTAAAATTTTAAAAATCACCATTAGAAAATAACTGTTGTAAATATAGCCATTATAATTATAGCCGTTGTCATTTTTCCCTATTTATACACAACATGATTTCTTTGCATTATACACATAATGTTTTTTTTAGTTGAAAATTTTCATAGTTCTAACCATTATTTCACCATGGATTCTTTAAATCTTTGGAGGAAACAAAATGAAGAACATGATCTATTAATGTTCAGCTATTGGTCGAGACAATGTCCAGCGACTTCCAGAAGTGTAGAACATCACACATCCATTCTTACAGGTGCTGCATATGTACAAAAAAATTCTTGAAAGTCATGAAGAACATTGCGAAAGAGAATTTTGTATAGAGCCTTATATATTTCAAGCACTGGTTGATCGTTTAAGAGAAAAATCTCTCCTCTGCAACTTAAAATGGACAACAGTCGAGGAGCAACTAGCAATGTTTATGTACACTCTTACTCATAATGCTAGTAATTGTGATGTGCAAGAGCGATTTCGATATTATGAAGAAATGGTTAGTTGTTATTTTAGTAAAGTACTTAAATCTAAAAATCGACTTGCTTGTGAATACATAAAACCTTCATCGACAATGACATCATTGGTTATTTAGAATAACAAAAAAAATTTTCCATATTTTAAGTTTGGTAAAGCTATATATTGTGAATTTCATTGTGAATTTTTTTTTTGTCGTTGTAAATGTTATATGTTTGTTTATTTTTTAGGATTGTGTTGGTGTTATTGATGGAACACATATTCCTATCATGATTTCTTTGGATGAACAAGATCCTTACAGAAACAGGAAGCAATCACTGTCGCAGAATGTTATGGTGGCATGTGATTTTGAACTTCGTTTTGTATATATAGAAGCTGGTTGGGAAGGTTCTTCTTCTGATGCTAGGATTCTCCAATGTTCGATTGAATAAGGTTTTGAAGTCCGAAGGGGTAAATATTATCTTGTAGATGCAGGATATGCTAATACCCCGAATTTTATTGCTCCATAAAGAGGTGTTCGTTACCATTTGCAGGAGAAAGGTCGAGCGTACTCCAGAATGAGCAATTATAAAGAACTGTTTAATTTGCGACATGCTTCATTAAGGAATCATGTTGAATACATCATCTTCATTTTGAAAATAAGATTTCTGATACTTAAAGTAGCAACTTTTCACCATTCGATTCTCAAACTAATGTAGTAGTTGCTGCTTGTATGTTGCATAACTTCATCCGTATACATAACGGTGCAGATGTTATTGTTGATTTTGATGGTGAAGTCAAAGAAACACTATTGTTCCTAATGGAGATGAGTCATGGGGAGGATATATGTTGACACCATGAACTCTGAGCGAAATGTAGGTGCTCATAAAAGAGATGAAATGGCAATGCAAATGTGGAATGATTATTGTAGCTATCACCGAGCTAGACTATAGCTTTGTGGCAATCATGAAATTATTTCTTTTGGATGAAAAAATATTTTGTCTTGTTAAAAAGCCATTGCCTATGTTGATTTAATGTTAGAAAAGAATCTGAAAGTTTGGAAAATTTTCAAGTTCCTGTATAACATTACAGAGTATATTACAAGCCAAAAGAGTACTTATTAACAAATTCATGCAAAAAAAGACCTAAAATCAAAACATTCCCATAACAACTAGAATAAAAGATATCTAACAAGTTCATGATAAAAAAAAACCTATAAATCAAAACATTCACACAACAATCATACAAAAAATGATATTTAACAAGTTCATGGAAAAATAATTACACATAATGAAAACATTACCATAACAACTAGAAAAAAAAACAAGTTCAAGATAACAAGTTCATAATCAAAACATTCAAGATAACCCATAACAATGTCACACTTATCACTAAATTTTGGTGAACATCATTTTGAGCTATGGCACTCTATGATCTTCTTGAAGACATAAGAAGAGTTCACGATAACTCTTATCTTTAATGAAAATTTTGATAGCATTGAACATTTCTTCTTTTGTGAAAATGCCACTCATTTGGTTGAACACCTTCATGCAATCTTCTATTGTATGCTTTTCCACTACTTGAGTGCCATTGAGAACATCGAGATATTCTTTATTCTCGTGCTCTCGAAATACAATGTATTTATCCATATTGAATGATGAATCTTGGGGCCTTTTTCCTTTTCACTCACTTTATCTTCTCTGTCCATCTTGATCTCTTATTCCTCGAAGAATTTCATTGCTTAAACTTTGAGTTTGAGGATTCCGTGGTTGAGAACAAAGAGGTTCCACTTGTATGATATCATCATCTTCCGTCTCGTGTATAGGTGATGGTTGTCTTGAATCGTTTGTAGTAAAATACTTGGACTTGGTGTGTGCACTGGGGATTGAGAAATATCTTCATAATCTTCTACACCACGAGATCGTTTACCTTCAACATATCTTCCTACATAACAAATATATAATATGTTAGTAAAATAAAACTTTATAAAAGTAAAATATTAAAAAATATATGCTTACTCTCATAAACCTCCTGCAATGCCATAAAATATGGAAACGGTTTAGTATGCCACTTCCTTGCATCTTTATTCCTTTGTTTGATTTGCTCTAAATTAGATGGTTGTAATTAATGCAATCATTCATTATTTATGTACATACCTCTAGTAGTGGTGCCCAAACATCATCAAGAGCCGATACAATGTGTCTTTTGATAATCCCATCCAAAGCCACTTAATTTAGAAAACCCTTTTAGAAGCTTGTAGGTATTTTTCAATTCTTGTTCAAATGTTTTGATTTGGCTTGTGGAGATTCTTAGATTAAAAAACTTGGTTATCATGTCGCGTACCATCTTGTTCAATGCTTCTTTGGTCCATCCATTTTGTGAACCGTACACAGGAGTATAATACTCATACAATAACTTTACTAGTTGAGCCTTGTGAATTTCATTCCACTTTGTCCTACTTTCATGTCTACCTTCACTTGCCATAACTAATCAAACACTGTAAAATATAATAATAAAAAGCAATAATGGTTAGCACTCAGCAGGGCTGATTTATTAAGTTGATCATAGCCACTCTTAGGTCATCTAATGTCATCATGTTTGCAAGACTAATTCATGCTTTTACTTATTTGAAAACATGTGTCAACAAGCTATTGCAATCAATTCAATTACCATGCATCTACCTTCTTACACATAGCGATTTTCTCTTTTGTACTCTAAACCATTATGGTGTCATAACTGTTGAAAATAATGATAATTATTATGTCATAATTGTGTCATAACTTAAGCAGATCATGAGCTTATTGATCATTTGATAGCTCATTGACTCTGCATTAAAGTATATTTAGTGGAAAAAGTTATTATCTTGACATTATAGTTGGTATTTACACACAAACTTTTACAATTATATATATTCACTCTGCGTAGAACTTAAACATGTGATTGATTTGAAACATTGTCAAATTGATTTTAAATCAATTAAGAATCTCTCCAAGAATGTGTGGGATGATGATGTGGAGATTGTTTGTCTGGCTTCAGGCTGATGAGATGCTCTTCTGAGCTGAATATAATTGATTTGGAATTGTAGTGTTTGACGTGTATATTTGTTATGGCTAACACATGCATAACTAATAAATTTCTCTCAAAATAATATGAAGATTTACTAATTCCATTAAGAAAATCCGATGGAGAAAAACAAAGCAATAATCATAACATTTAAACGAAATAGCCACAGATTTTATTCCTTTCTATTCAATCCTATGATTAGTATCACAAATAAAACATAGAAAATGAGCCTGGCCTTATTTGATTATTAGAAGGATGGCCCTTGCACAAAATTTCTTCAGGCATTTATAGAATAGAAGCTACATCCAAGTTGCATCAAATTAGAAAAAGGACAGAAATTGTGTTGTTTAGCTCAGGATCAAATACAAGGAGCATAACATAGAGATTAAAAAAAAAGGTTGGACTTTGTAATCATCTATTCTTTTGCTTTGGCTGCAATATTTTGCATACAAGGATTACTCTGGTATAGATACAATAAAATGTTATGAAATTCTATATGGAAACACAATGGAATAGACACACAAACATACAAGCAATTCGTCAAAACAAAAGCAATTACCAGAAAAGGAAAACCAAAGATAGAAATAATCAAATTGCAAAATCAATAATTAAAACAAAAGAAACACACAATGCATCAAGTAAGAAAAAAGGAACAAACATCCAAGTGATTATCTGAAAAAGGGGCAAAGGAAAATTAAGTATTTGCCCATCACTCCATAAGTTCCTTTTCATCAATACTCTAACTTTTGGCACTAATCTTATACATTTTAGTGTAAAATTACTAATTAAAAATGGATTCCCGGTAAAAGATGAACATAGAAATACATATATTATACTTCACTGAACCATGAATTGATCAAATTGTCATTCAAAAAACAAGGAAAATAAATCTAAATTATAATTGCAAACTTAAAATACAACCAACAAATAGAAGCATATTCGATACCATTCAATACCTTGCAATAGCTTGGGATTAATAAACACCCACAAATTTCAATACTTTGAAATAGCTTGGGATTAATGAACACCAACTAATTTTTGCAATAGCTTGGGATTAATAAACACCCATAATCAATGGATGTTCTGAATTATCAACAGACACGTTAAACATAAATCAAAACTGAGGAAAAAGAAAGATTACCCGGTCCTCATTCTAATAAAACAGCTTCAATGTGGCAAATGATCTCCACCGCTGAAACTAAACCTCCACACTACTCACGATCCAAGAACAACATCGTTGTCTTCGCTTCTCTCCCAAAAAAATGCGATCTTTCACCCTTTTTGGCGATTAATCGGGACTTGCGGAGGTTTCCAAAAGCCCAGTCTCAAAGAGAGAGAGAGAGAGAGAGAGAGAGAGAGAGTGTGTGTGTGTGTAGTGGCACGCGAGGTGTGATCGTGAGTCTTGCGATGTGCACCAAGAGCAGCTGCTCGTATAGTGGCTATCCGATTTGGATAGCCGGCGAGGATCGGCTTTAGGCGTCGGTGTGTGAATTGGCTCAACAGGCGTCGGTGTTTGGGTTTGGCAGCTAGCAATGCAACAGCCGGAGGTGGCAGGGTGCACTGGATCTCAGACGCCTCCTCTAGATCCTGGTGGTATTTTTGAGAAGAAGAGAAAGAGCGAATGAGAGACACCCAAAAGAGAGAGCCACGAAATTGAACATAAAAAAAATATTCCACTTGTAGTGGAATATTTTTTTATTCCAGAATTCCCACATTATGGCATAATTTTGTAGTATAAATTAGGTACCCAAACGGCCATTATGGCATAAATATGTGAAAATATTATATTATGCCCTAGTGTATGGATTATGTTGGATTTCTGGGTTATCCAAATAGGCCCTTAAAAATAATATTATTAACAAACAAAAAAAGTGGCATTTAAGGAATCATGTTCACAATTTTTCAAAATTATTCAATTCTCTCCTTGTTGCAATTGATCAAACTTATTGAACAAACAACTAAAATTCAGTAATGTGCCTGTACTTCAAATTAATAGCATATACCAATGACTGCATGTATGTAGCATGTCAAGAATGTAGCTTTCAAACTGCTGCTTTGCGTGATCCTATATATATTTTTAAGACCAATTTTTAGTCTTGAGTTTCTTAGTCAATTTGAAAAAAAAAAAACAATATTGTAACTGTGATTCTTCATATTAGATTAACCATACATCAGGAAGCAAAGCAGGGCCTTCAAACCTCATTGTTATGTTCCAAAGAGGTCACATAAATTAAGAAAAACACTTATTAGAGTGCTCTAGAGAAATCTTCATTGAAAAAGGTAGAACACACAAACACAAAGTATGATGAACAACACCAATACTAAATTATAAAAAAAAAAAACAAAAGCAAATGCATAACTCAAAGACAAATTTTCATCTAAAGAAACATAAATCAAATAGTGTATTTCTAGTGCATATTGTTATTAAACTTGATCTTCTCTCATCCAAGTTTAGCTCTTTAATATCTTCAAGGCATGATCTTCATTCATCCAAGCTTGGGTCTTCAATCTTTTATCAAATCTCGGCATAGATGTCTCGAGTCCTTAAATAGATTATGTCTTCAAATAACTTTGCCCATAATTAGCTTTGGATCTTTCCTTCAAATTGCTTTGCTAATTTTGATCTTGAGAATCATGTTGGATTTCTCTTGCCTTTCTTAGTTTGTGTCTACATAGAGCTTCACACCAAAATAAGCTTCTATACAATCCTTGTCTCCAAGTGAGGACCAACAATAGATCATTTCTCTCTTTTAGAAATAAACCTCTCATGAGAAAAGAGTTTACCAAAGATAGATTTTATCATCTTGGACCTTACTGATAAGTGTACAATATGCATGTATTTTATACCATTCATATACTCATTCGGCATGTATTAGAATCATATTATGGAATTTGATGCTAAATCTAGTGTGTTTCGCTTTAACAGGCTTAGGGTAGCACTCAAAGATGAGAGAGAGATAGAGAGAGAGAGAGAGAGAGAGAGAGAGAGCCAAAAAAATCATTTTAGACCTCAAATGATGAAGTTGATTAAGGGTAAGGCAATAATGTGTAGCTTATGAGCAATTTACTACTAACCTTACGGTCATTAGTTAATTCTAGAAGACCTTGCAGGCATGTTTATGCCCTTAAAAGGGGATTTAGAACCAATTCGGAGGACCTTACGGGCAAGGCTTACACCCGTATGGATGCCCGTAAGGACCATTCAGAGGATATTACGACCACAACATATGCCCATAAGGGCGGTCATAAGAAATAGAATAGTGAAGCTTATGTTCTAGTGTTTACGGCCGTAAACTGGACCACGACACATACAAAACACCATACAGACATGACTTACAGTCGTAAATGTTCTCGTAAGGCTCGACCATCTTCTCCAACTCCCTTAAGGCCTAGCCCTTACGCTAGTAAGTAACCCATTAGTAGTCTGGTATAAATAGAACTTATGAGGATTTTTAGGGCAAACTCTATTCTATCCTTTTATTCTTTTTGTGCGATTCTTAGAGGTGACGCTAGGGAAGATTAGAGATGAATCTCTAGCACCTAAGGAGCGATTTGGAGAGGGTTTCATATCTACATTCAAGGAATTCACATCTACTCTATTCTCTACCTTTCAACGCTGTATGACTGCCATATTCAATGATCTTATTAAAGAAATTATGGAATTTTTCATGGATGATTTCTCAGTCTTTGGGGACTTTTTTGAACAATGCCTAGAAAACATGAAGAAGGTCCTACGGAGGTGTGAAGAAACCGACTTGATTCTAAATTGGGAGAAATATCATTTTATGGTTTAGGAAGGAATGGTTTTGGGACACAAAAATCTCAACATGGGATAGAAGTTAATAGAGTGTAGATTGAAACTATTGAGAAACTTCCACCCCTATCCTCAGTAAAAGCCATAGAGAGTTTCCTTGGGTATGCTGGTTTTTACCGATGTTTCATCAAGGATTTTTCTTAGATAATCCAGCCTCTTACTAAGCTTCTTGAGAAGGACATGCCTTTTGAATTCTCCACAAATGTCTATCAGTATTTGAGACACTCAAGGAGAAACTGGTGAATGCACTAATTGTTATAGCCTCTGATTGGAACCTTCCCTTTGAAATTATGTGAGAAGCAAGTGATCATACAGTTGGGGCTATCTTAGGACAAAGAATTGACAGGTACTTTCAACCTATATACTACACTAGTAAAATTTTGAATGATGCACAAGAAAACTATACCACCACCGAAAAGGAGTTACTAGTTGTTGTTTTTGCATTTGAGACATTTTGTCACTATCTTATTTTGTCCAATGTCATGGTTTTTACAGATAACTTTGCACTTCATTATTTGTTTAGCAAATTGGATGCCAAACCAAGATTAATTTGTTGGATTTTGCTTTTGTAGGAATTTGATGTGGAGATTAAGGATAAATGAGGCTCGGAGAATTTAGAAGTAGACTACTTATCAAGACTTGAGCACCCAGGGGAGAAATCTCTAGAAGAAGTCAAAATTAATAATTTCTTTCCTGAAGAGCATCTCTATTCTATTACTGTATTAGGTAAAGTTGATACACCATCATTTGCGGACTTTGCAAATTACCTCGTAGCTTGGGCCTTTCGCAAGGATAAATTTGTACATCTCAAAAAGAAATTCTTTGCAGATGTGAAGCATTATATATGGGATGATCCATACTTGTTTTGAGTTTGTGCAAATCAGGTCATCCGACAGTTAGTTTCACGCAAGGAAGAATGGGAAATCATTAGACAGTGTCATTCAGGACCTACTGGAGGGCATTATAACACCAACAAAACTGTAGCAAAAGTGCTTAACGCTGGCTTCTTTTGGCCATCCATTTTTTGTAACGCACGAAGGTACATTCAAAGCTGTGACAATTACCAATGCATAGGTAACATCTATCGTCATTTTGAAAGCCCTCAAGCCCCCATTGTTCATTGTGAAATTTTTTATGTTTGGGGTATCAACTTCATGGGCCCTTTCCCTAGTTCTTTTGGAAATAGATACATCCTAGTAGCGGTAGACTATGTGTCGAGTTGGGTTGAAGTTCAAGCTTTGCCTTCCAATGATGCTAGAGTTATTTCCCTATTTTTGAAAAGATTATTCTCTCAGTTTGGTTACTTAGGGCAATTATTAGCGATAAAGGCACACATTATTATAATGCGTAATTAGAAAGGGTTCTCAAAAGGTATAGTGTCACTCATCGAGTAGCTACTCCATATCACCCTCAAACTAGTGGCCAAGTAGAGGTCTCTAATCATGAACTAAAACGCATCCTAGAAAAGTCAGTAACTCTTGGCAAGAACGATTGGTCCGAAAAATTAGATGATGCTCTCTGGGTGTATAGGATAGCTTACAAGACACCTTTGGGAACCTCACCATACCGCCTGATCTATGAAAAAGCATGTCATTTACCAGTTGAGTTTGAGCATAAAGCCTATTAGGCTACCAAGTTCTTAAATTTTGATTTGGAAGCCACTGGAGAAAAGAGGAAACTTCAATTAAATGAACTACATGAATGGCGGCGAATATCATATGGAAACTCTCGTACTTATAAAGAATGCATAAAAATTTATCATGATAAATTAATTAAGCCAGGACATGATTTTCATGAGGGAGATTATGTGTTGCTTTATAACTCTTGTTTGAAACTTTTTCCAAGAAAACTCAAATCAAGGTAGAAAAGACTTAATGCATCACACAAGTATTTCCACATGGGGCAATTGAGATCACACATCCAGAACATGTCACATTTAAGGTAAATGGTCGAAGGCTAAAATATCACTTTGGCGATACTTCTAATCCAGGTAAAGAACTTTTTCATGAAAAGCCTCCTTGGCATGTGCATTTTAGGTACGTCAAGCTTGTGACTTTAAAAAAGCACTCTTGGGAGGCAACCCAAGCAAAATTTTTGTGTTTTGTTGAGTGTGAGACTTTAGTCGTAGTTTTGTCATTTTGTTTAAATTTCTAATAAATTGTTCAGCTTTTCATGTGTTAGTTGTATTTTTGTGATCTTAGACACTCATATTCATGTTTCCTAGGTCATATTTGTATTTGAGCTTAATTGTATGAAACAAGGCAAACTATGCTCAATTTTTCAGGACTCTTATGGGCGACTTACACCAGTAAGAAGGGTCGTAAGCCTCAAAAAGAGAGCTTTACGGGAATCTTACGCCCATAAGCCACCCTGTAAGGGGAATTCAGAGAGCCTTACGAGTGCACTTGCGACCCGTAAGTCTTGGAGAGCATAATTCAAAGGTTCCTTACGGGGGACTTAGGCCCATAAGTTAAGCTATAAGGGTCATCCAGAGAACTTTACGGGTATACCTTGAACCCTTATGGCTCGTAACCTCCACAGGTTACAACCTCGGTCCTTTATGGGTAGCTTGTGCCCATAAGTCAGATCATAAAAATAAGACAAAGGACCTTACGGGTGTCATTTATGCCCGTAAGCGTGTCGTAACCGGTTAGGGTTTTAGCGCCGCCAGTTGAATGTGTGCCTTCATTTTTACAAACACTCCATTTTTCAACACCTCAGCCAATGTCTCCTTCTCTTCGTTTGTTTTCGTGGGTGACCCCTCCGTATATCCCCTTCATCTTGAGTGTGTTTGACTCATCTTCTTGCCTTCCACAGAGTTTTTCCTCTTCCTCCAACACTTGAGGTAATGACAGATTTGTTTTTCTTGTGCACTTTGACTATTGGTCCATTTTCATGGTGGATTCATTATGTTATTGCTTTGCATGTCATCTCTGTTATCTTGTGTGCATTGTGTGCAAAATTTTTGAACTTCTGTGCAAAAAGAGGCTCTTTAAGGCCTGAGCTCCTAGCTTACGGCTGTAAGTAAGCCGTAAAGGTGAAGTTTCCCGAGGCTTACGATCGTAAGCCTGATTGTAAGCAGGCCATAAACCCTTCTGATTTGGCTTTTTACATATTCTTTGAAGATAAAAAGTTTGTTTCTTTGTGCAGGATAACTAAAATCAAACGGAAAACCGTTGGGCCACAAAAGAGGGGCCGTTCTGAGGGTTCAACTTCCCAATATGTACCCACATGAATATCAAGAAAGTTGCTAGGGAAGGGATTGCACAAGCGACCAGTGACCATGCCACCTCCTATGCCCATTGAGCTCAGTTTTTCCATTCCACGTTCCCAAAAAATACAACCTTTTGAAGATGAAATGATTTGTCAAATTTTGTATGTAGATTGGCAAGTTTTGGAATAGTTGGGTTTGGATGAAGTGGTTAGGGGATTTCTTAGTACAAGGGATGGATTCGATTGTTTGATATTGCAGAGGACACATAAGGGGTCTCTACACTTGTGGTTTCGAGTACCATTAAGATAGATCGCCATTTGACTAGCTTTGACAGAGCAGGCTCTATACGATTTTAGTTATTTGAACTCGAGCGTACCCTAAGTTATACGGAGTTTGCTATGTTCCTGGGTCTTTACGATAGAGAGTTCATTATGATTGAGGATTACAATTAGCTAATTATTGATTATCCCTTCGGGGACATGGCTATAGGGGTTTGGAACCACTTATGCTTAGGAAGGAATTATGAACCGGGTTTGACTAAGGCAACATGTATCGTCGACCTTGCATTGTGCTACATTCACGCGGTGATAGCACGGTCATTTGCTGGTAAAGCAGACAGTCAGGGGGTTATAGGGGGACATGAGCTACTATATTTGTATACCATAACAGAGCACCGACCATTTCATCTGGGATTTATATTAGCCGAGTTCCTCACACATCAGGGGCAGTATACACGTTTGAGTTCCATCTTTGCCGGACTATATACTACGTATCTCATTCGAGTCATGGGACTCTTTGGAGAGCTAGAGGGTCAGGTCATAGTGGGTAGCATGACATCCCTCGGGATGGACACTCAGATCCATTGGGATGGTTATGCGACAGGGGTCACGATATGTACTCACTCATCTTCCTAGTGGGCTACCTCTAGTTTCTAGAGAAGCTTTAGGAGACTCCTCAGACAATGTGACCAAGAGTGACTTATCACCCCCCTTAGCTACAGGTAGCCCAAGAACACCGATTCGTCCTCCTTGACGCTGTTCCAATATCCAGCATCTGCGAACTGAGGTTAGGCAGCTCCAGGAGGACCAGTGATAAGTGTCTAAATGTAGGTGTTTTCATATATATATCGTATTCACTTTCTATGTATTTTGTGAGGTTTGATGCCCGTTTTGCGCTTAATCATTCGTCCTCCTTGACACTGTTCCGATATCCAGCATCTGCGAACTGAGGTTAGGCAGCTCCAGGAGGACCAATGATAAGTGTCTAAATGTAGGTGTTTTCATATATATATCGTATTCACTTTGCATGTATTTTGTGAGGTTTGATGCCTGTTTTGCGCTTAATCGTCTACTATTTACTTTGTAGGGCATAAGAGAGCCATGGAGAACAAAAAGATATCATTTAGGCGAAAAGAGAAGAAAACTGCAATTTCATACCACCTCCATACCACCCAGTATGGGGGCCATATGCACTATAGCAGCGGGATAAAATTGAAGCTGTCTGCCTAGATTTTCATACCACCCCCGTACCACCCAATATGGGGCCGTATGCACCCTGTATGCACCTCGTATGGAGCACGAATCTAGATTATTTGAGTGCTATACGACCCTCATACGACCCCTATATGACCCATACGCCATGAGAGGTATAAAAGCTGACTTTTAGTGCAGAACAAGGGACTTTTTGGACAAATTTTAGAGAGGCTACTTGGGAGGCTTTGAGTGACCTTGGGAAGAAGAAGAAGGGCAAGGAAACGAGGAGATCATCAAAGGCCAAGGTCAAGGGCTCTCAAGGCGAGAAGGCAACATCATTCAAAGGGGAAACCAACCAAGATTTGAAGGAAGGAGACCCACTGCTAGAGGAAGCGTCATTCAGCATTCCTTTGGTAGGGGAAGCGTCATTCGGCACATTCTCTACCTCCTCCTCCACCATTTCATCTAGGGAGTGTCATTTATGCTTTTGTTTTGTGTTTTACTTGATTGTATTGCTTGTTGTGGGATGATGACACACTAGACCCCCAAGGCCACCGGGTTTTGGTGACCTTGGGGGGTTTTATCATGTGTTTTGGATGATTACTTGTTAATTCCATGCTTGGGTTATTTTGAGATTTAATCCATTGTTTTCATGCTAAGTGCTACACTAAGGAGAAATTCGTGGCTCTTTTGTGAGTGATGCATGTAGATGTGACTTGCTCGCATGTGTTAGATCATGAATGGATTAGAAGGGGATACTTGTATCATCACACCGAGAAATTGGGTGTTGGTAGCCCTCCATGTTAGGTTTGAGCCAAAGAAGAGTAGGTTTACTCCTATTTGAGATTTTCTTGTACTTAATGCAATCATTGGAACGTGGATTTGGAAGAAATTCCTATCGATGTTCGTATGGGATTAGGGTTCAATCGCAGAGAAATTGGGGTTGTTCTAATCTAGAAATCTCTTGGTCCAATTTACCCTTGCATCTTTTAATCATCATCCATGTTTCATGATAACCCCTCAAGGGGATCCACATCCATAGGCCTTTGCATTACATTGATTTCCTTGCTTGCTCATTGCTTGTTCTCTCTAATTTGTTGGTAATCTTCTTTTAATTTTAATTGCATCTAGTAGAGTAGATTCCATCACTTGAGATCTTAGGCTAGATAATAGTTCGAGAAAGAGTAATAGGAGATCCTTAGCCCCGTGGAATACGATCCTCGTATCTTCACACGAGGTATTACTTGGCGATCCCGTACACTTGCGGGGAAGCAGTCAAGTTTTTGGCGCCATTGCCGGGGATCTTAAGGAATTCTAGGAAACTTTTAGATTATTACTCTAGCCATTTCACCAATTACTCGTTTTTATCGTTAATTTTTTTTTTCTTTTCCTTTGTTCTTAACTTTCTACCATTTTTCTTGGTTTTGCAAGGTGTTGTGCATGACATGTTCAAATCCATCGACCTTGATTACATCGGATAGTTAGATTGAAAGAACTTTGCATCGGTGATTGAGAGAAGTTGGTGAAGGGTCGGGTACACAAAACATTGAAATTGAGGATAGAGAGTCTTCAATCATGGCCGAAGAGCGATGCACTTTATCCGAATATGAAAGACCTCAATTCACGGGTGATGAGTTTAGTGTTCAAGCACCATCCGTAGCATCCAACAATTTTGAAATTAAAGCAAGTACAATCGGCATGGTCCAAAACTCGGTTCAATTCAATGGTCTTGCAAATGAAGATGCACATGACCACCTTTCCCGGTTCCTCCATATTTGCTCTACATTCAAGATTAATGGGGTGTCAGACGATGCTATCCGTTTGAGGCTATTTCTATTCAGTTTGAGAGACGGGGCATATCGTTGGCTTACATCATTATCTCAAGGGTCTATAAAAACATGGAAGGATATGGTTGAGAAGTTCCTTGGGAGGTATTTTCCGCCAAGCAAAGCGGCGAAGTTAAGACAAGAAATTTCAGCCTTTAAACAAGGGGAGTCCGAAACATTGTTTGAAGCCTATGAAAGATTCAAGGATCTCCTTAGAAGGTGCCCCCATCATGGTTTTGCCTCATGTATACAAGTACAAATAATTTACAATGGGTTGAATTATGCTACTCGCCAACTTATTGATGCCGCAGCGGCTGGTTCCCTTAGCAACAAGTATCCCGATGAGGCCGAGCAATTACTTGAGTCTATGGCGAGCAATGAATCATATTGGGCCTCAAGAGGATCTTTACAAAAGACTGCTGGGCTTTATAAAGTGAGTAGCAATGATGTCTTGGCCACAAAGATTGATGTGTTAACTCGAAAGCTTGATCTTCTTATGGGTAGTAGTTTAAGGCCAGAATCAGTGTTGAGTTGTAGTACTTGAGGTGGTGCGCATGGTGCAGCCCAATGTCCTATTGCTAGCTCCTATGTTGCTTCCATTGAGAATGTCGACTATATTGGGGGGCAACAAAATCATGGGAACCCGTACAACTCAACTTACAATCCAGGGTGGAAGAACCACCCAAATTTTTCATGGAACCAAGGCCAACAACAAAAAGGTGCACCACCTCAAGGATCTCAATTTCAACAATCGGCCTTTGAGAAGAAATTTACTACTGAAGAGGTCCTTGCCAAGTTCATGCTCAGTACTAATGACAGGTTCAATAGCCTAACTAGTAGCATGGATGCACAATTTGGCAAGGTGAATGCTCAGCTCATTCAGCACGCCAAACAGTTCAGTGAGATAGGTTCTGTCTTGAGAAACTTCCAAGCTTCGGTAAAGTCACTTGAGCATCGAGTAGGGGAACTTGCGAAGGCAAATTCTGAACGTCCTCTTGGGTGTCTTCCAAGTAACATGGAAGACAATCCAAGGGAGCACTTGAAGGCCATTGCTCTTAGAAGCGGGAGGCAAGTGGAGACAATGGTCGAAACTGACCCAAGTGTCAAGGAAAGTGGGGTAGCCTTCGGGGAAGACCCCAAGCTAGTTGAAGAAAACAGTGAAGATAAAAATCAGGGAAGAAATGATAGGCCGCAACAACAAGGACCATCAAAATCATCCTAGTACAAGCTTCTGATCCCTTATCCAACCAGATTGAAGCATTACAAGGAGGATGTTCATTTCAGAAAATTCATCAACATCTTTGAGCAACTCCACTTGAACATCCCGATAGTTGAAGCATTGACTCAAATGCCAAAATATGCCAAGTTTTTAAAAGAGCTCCTTACGAACAAGAGAAAGTTGGAGGAAGAAGGCATGGTTGCACTTATGGGGAATTGCTCGGATATTTTAGAAAAGAAGCTCCAACAAAAGTTGAAGGATCCGGAAAGCTTCATTATCCCGTGCGTGCTTGAAGGTGGAGTCTAAGAAAATGCTCTAGCGGATTCGGGGGATAGTATAAATGTCATGACCTACACCATGTATTTAAAACTTGGCCTGGATGAGTTAAGGCCCACGAGGATGACTCTACAATTGGTGGATCGATCAATAAGGAAACCTCGTGGGATTGTTGAAGATGTGATTGTCAGAGTGGACAAATTTGTTTTTCCTGTGGATTTTGTCATCATGGACATCGATGAGGATGTGGAGATACCATTGATTCTTGGCCGACCATTCCTCAGCACCTCGGCTGCGCTAATTGATTTGAAAGAAGGGAAATTAACGTTAAGATTTGGAGAAGAGGAAGTGGTGTACACTTTGCCGGCTGCTATGAAACATTCTTTAGATCATGATGACACACTTTACTTCATTGATGAAATTGATAGGTTGATTTCTAATTGTGTGCAGGAGGTGCTCTCGATAAACCCTTTTGATGAGTATTTGGGAGAGTTGGAGAATGAAGAACAAGAAGAACCTCACCACCATCCTCCAATTCACAACTTGAAGCAACCAAAAGAGAAGGTATCCTGTACCAAAGCAAAGGAAAAAGAGAAAAAAGAGTCATTTGTGAAGAAAATGTGGAGGGAGATTCATGGGAGAAAAAAGAAAGGTACCAAGCTTCATCATCCCACATCTCAAGGAAGGAAGGTAAATTTTTCACCCCTCTCCACCCATGAACAATTCGAAGTCTTTTCAATGTTGTCACTGAATTTACCGGGAAGAAACAACACTACAAGGGGAATTGGGGGTGGATTCAACCTCTTTGAACCCCCATGAGGTAAGGAATGAGGAACGTCAGGCTCGTGACGTTAAACAAGCGCTTCTTGGGAGGCAACCCAAGTATTCTGCGGTGTTTTCTTGCATTTTTCATATTTTTAGATCATAGTTCATTTCACTTTTCATATTTTTTAGACTTTTTTTGCTTTTGAATAAGTTCATGCCCGCACACTTGACACATTGTTCTCATCATTTTTAATTGTGATGTATTTGTGCAACTTCTTGAGAAACTCATGTTTAGGTGTTAATTCATGTGCTAGATCGTCGTTTTATTCATTTTATTCTTTTTTTGGAGAAGTCTTCGAACTTGCCATATCATTTTTACATCATTTGAAGCAGGATTTCAAAGTTTTGAGGGTTTTTAAAAGTTATATGACCTTACTAGGGCATATGGAGGCCATCTGAGATGAACACAGAGCCAATACAGTGGTTCTGTGCCATCTCAGACGGCCCCCATACAGCCCCCGTATGGGGGTCGTCTGAGATGGCCTAGATCTCTCGGCCGAGAGAGCCTCTCAGCCCATACGGCGCCGTATGGGGCGGGCCTGCCCCCTTATAACCCCCTCTCTTCTCTCTCTCTCTCTCTCTTCCACTCTCTCATTTCTCTCATCTTTCCACCGAATTTCTCTCTTCTTTCTCACTTATTTCTTGACCAAATCTTCTCATTTTTTCTCCTAAAACTTCTCCCAATCCATTGGAGACTTCGATCTAGTGATTTCCCTCGAGTTTAAAGCTTGTTTTCTCAAGATTTCATCGGTATGCTTTTTCAATGCCCTAGTTTTATCTTTTTCATTTCTTGGGCATTCTTGGAACTTTTGCGTGGAATTTCTTTAGCATTTTGCTTGGTTTGGATGATGTGAATGTCTTGAATGAATTTTCACTGAAATTGATGTAAAAGTTTTTTGATTCTAAGAATATAGGGGAAACTCTTGCCGCATGAATAGTGACCATACGGCCCCCATACGGCTGTATGACTAAAAAATTTGATTTTTCACTTGTTTCCTCTATCTCTTGCATTTTATTTTGATTTATCTTGTATCCCTATAAGCTTGAACAAGGTTTATCTTCATTGTAGGGATGCCTCACACTAAAAGACTCGCCTCCAAAAGCCCAAGAAGCACCGAACCCTCATCTACTCCGGATGAACCCGTCTTCAAGTTGGCCCATCATCGAGATGAATATGATACTTTGAAGACAAAACCATTTGGGATGTTGTGTTACATCGATTGGGGGCTTGTGGAGAGCCTTGGGATAGAAAATCAAGTCAAGGAGTGGCTCTCACATAATTGTTGGGATAAGCGTTTTGCCATTAATGAGCCCACCTTTCGCCAATTAACCTTGGAGATTTTGAGTACTTTTGAGGCACGACAAGATGCACAATCCGTGTGGGATAGGAAATGTGTTACTATTCATTTTCAAGCTTTTGGAAGAACTTGTACTATGCACCACTTGGACTTTTCCAAGTATTTGGGAATCTATGATGATGAGTTTATAAATTCGATGCTTGGTGACCGTCTTAAGCTTGATTTCCCAAGTGATGTGAGTAGAAGCCACTATTGGGTGACCTTAGGAGGTTGTGACCAGACCCGAAAAGCTTCACGCATGACAGACTCGGCACACAGATACATTCATGCTTTGATTGCTTGTTCTATTTGCGGCCGGGCTGATAGCAAGGGGGTGGTCACACAGTCTGATCTTTACACAATGTATGGAATTTTCAAGCAGCACCCTACTCATCTTGGCCATCTTGTTGCCGATGCATTTCTTCACCAGGGATCGTATGCGCGATTAGGAGCTATATTTGCCGGGCCCTATGTGACTAGATTGATCCGTGGCATGGATTTATTCGAGCAGACGCGAGGTATAACCATTGTAGGAGGTGCAGCACCCCTTGGGAAGGCCCACATATGGGCGATAGGCTTAGTGGTGAGCGAGCACGCGAGTGGCAGACCTACATGTCCCTGAGCCACTTGCGAGTCCAGTCAGCACGCGACAGAGCACACAAAGTCAGAGCCTAAGGACACTCCTGTCCCTACCCCCAGCACTACATTATTACCTAATTTTGACACAAGACTGAGGGTTATTGAGGGAGAGATTCAGGCTATGTGTCAGGAGCAGCGCGAGATTCGTGGCCAGCTTCACCAGATCATTGATGGATAGCGTCGACTCGAGTAGGACTTTCACCATTTCATCACCTCGTACTATGGTTCATCCTCGCACACCATGACCACTTCTTCTGCCACCATTCCACCACCACCGGCACTAGATTGTGATGAGTAGCAGCCCGTTTGAGTATGGACACTCATTATCTACTTTAGTTTGCTTTGTTTTGTATTTGTGTATTTTGTTGAGTTGGCATAGTTCTTACCCTACCGACTTGTGTTGTCGAACTTTATTTTCTTTTTTTTTTGTTAACTACTCCCTAGTTTCTCCTTTGTGTTTGTATTGGTAATTTTTTGTGGAATGATGATGTCCCTTTTTTGCCTCGCAGGGCATTGAGGGAATTTGGTTAGCTTTCCTTGTTTTTAATGGAGGTCGGACGAGACATGTATTGCTCACCACACCTTTTGTCGAGTCATACCTCACAACGAGCACAAGTTGAACCGGGGAAGTTCGTTTTCATCCTCCTCTATTATTTTCATTCCTTCATCTAGCATGCTTTTCATGATTAGTGTACATTGTGGGCAATGTACAACACTAAGTGTGGGGATTGGTATATTTCATGTATTAGTAACATTTGTTCATTCTTGTAAGATTCTTTTAGCTTGGACTAATGATTGATGTGGGTTACTTGTTTTTTATGCTTTAGTGAATCCTGTTTTACCCCTAGTATTGTCATGTGCACTGAATTTTTTGTCGATGCACTGGGAATAGCCAATGTGACTACTCTAACTATCTTGTATGCTTAACACACTACTTTGAGTACTTGGCCTTAGAACACTAAGTTCTATCTTTCAATGGACTCTTAAGAACTTCTAAGTCTTGTTGAGCTAATCCTAGTGTTGTGTCATGTAGAGTACTCTGAAGATTTGATCTAGGGTGAGTGTGAAATGAAAAAAAAAAGGAAAAAAGAAATGAATAATGAAATGAAAATAAAAATCCTAGTGATCTTTTTGAGTACCTACCTAAGGTTTTGAGAAGAAAGAGGATTCAGTTTCAAGCTAAAGATTTAGAAGGATCTTATTTGGCCATTGAAGTAGCACTTAGTAGTTTAAGACTTAGTATTCTTTGTATGTGGAATGATTAACATCTAGAGCTGTACTGATTGAAGTCCTTAGGCTAGACCAGATCAGGGAAAATGAGATATAAAATTCACTTACACGGCACAGATATATAAGGGGTGAGACAGGATATTTCTTATTATGCTTATTGACTATAACTCAACATATATGTATCATTGTCCATTGCTTTTGGAGTGTTATATTTGCTTGATGCCAGAGGTAATGCATTTAGCTACTTTTCAGTCTCTTTGTTTTTCATGAGTTGTTTGCTTGGCGATAAGCAACGCTTAAGTGTGGGGATATTTGATAAGTGTCTAAATGTAGTTGTTTTCATATATATATATATATATATATATATATATATATATATATATATATATATATATATATATATATATCGTATTCACTTTGCATGTATTTTATGAGGTTTGATGTCTGTTTTGCGCTTAATCATCTACTATTTACTTTGTAGGGCATAAGAGAGCCATGGAAAACAAAAAAATATCATTTAGGCGAAAAGAGAAGAAAACTGCAATTTCATACCAACCCCATATCACCCAGTATGGGGGTCGTATGCACTATAGCAGCGGGATGAAATTGAAGCTGTCTGCCAAGATTTTCATACCACCCCCATACCACCCAATATGGGGGCCGTATGGACCCTGTATGCACCCCGTATGGAGCGTGAATCTAGATTATTTGAGTGCTATACGACCCTCATACGACCCCTATATGACCCATACGCCATGAGAGGTATAAAAGCTGACTTTTAGTGCAGAACAAGGGACTTTTTGGACAAATTTTAGAGAGGCTACTTGGGAGGCTTTGAGTGACTTGGGAAAAAGAAGAAGGGCAAGGAAACGAGGAGATCATCAAAGGCCAAGGTCAAGGGCTCTCAAGGCGAAAAGGCAACATCATTCAAAGGGGAGACCAACCAAGATTTGAAAGAAGGAGACCCATTGCTAGAGGAAGTGTCATTCGGCATTCCTTTGGCGGGGGGAGCGTCATTCGGCACATTCTCTACCTCCTCCTCCACCATTTCATCTAGGGAGTGTCATTTATGCTTTTTTTTGGTGTTTTACTTGATTGTATTACTTGTTGTGGGATGATGACACACTAGACCCCCAAGGCCACCGGGTTTTGGTGACCTTGGGAGGTTTTATCATGTGTTTTGGATGATTACTTGTTAATTCCATGTTTGGGTTATTTTGAGATGTAATCCATTGTTTTCATGCTAAGTGCTACACTAAGGAGAAATTCGTGGCTCTTTTGTGAGTGATGCATGTAGATGTGACTTGCTCGCATGTGTTAGATCATGAATGGATTACAAGGGGATACTTGTATCATCACACCGAGAAATTGGGTGTTGGTAGCCCTCCATGTTAGGTTTGAGCTGAAGAAGAGTAGGTTTACTCCTATTTGAGATTTTCTTGTACTTAATGCAATCGTTGGAATGTGGATATGGAAGAAATTCCTATCGATGATCATATGGGATTAGGGTTCAATCGTCGAGAAATTGGGGTTGTTCTAATCTAGAAATCTCTTGGTCCAATTTACCCTTGCATCTTTTAATCATCATCCATGTTTCATGATAACCCCTCAAGGGGATCCACATCCATAGGCCTTTGCATTACATTGATTTCCTTGCTTGCTCATTGCTTGTTCTCTCTAATTTGTTGGTAATCTTCTTTTAATTTTAATTGCATCTAGTAGAGTAGATTCCATCACTTGAGATCTTTGGCTAGATAATAGTTCGAGAAGGAGTAATAGGAGATCCTTAGCCCCGTGGAATACGATCCTCGTGTTTTCACACTAGGTATTACTTGGTGATCCCGTACACTTGCGGGGAAGCAAATTTTAGACTTTGTATTCAATATTTTTGGCAAGGGTTGGCCCTGCCTATTTTGTATCTATTTTGAGACTTTTAGTGAATTTTATTTTCTGTTGAGGTCTTTTATTTTTGTTGAGCTTTAATATTCTTTCCTTATACTTCAGAGGACACTCACCATTCTCAATATAAAGGGGATGCTCAGTCGGTTAATTCTTAACCGTCAGTGACCCCCAAACTGCTAGAGCACAACAAAAGACACACTAGACCGGTTCTAAGCGTCAATGACTTCTTTTATGAGAACTAAGGAAGTAATCGTATTCCACTCCCCTCTTATTTTTGTTTACATTGCCTTGTATGCTTCTTTCCATCCCCTCTTATTTAGGTTTCGTTGTTGACTCTTTTTCATGCCAAGTATGACTTATGACTGTGCATTTGTAATGTAGTGGGACTTTCTTAGTATTAGGGTGGACACATGCGAGTTTGTTCCATTTTAAGTTTTAATATTTTTAGTATGCACTCTATTCTTGGCTATTCACTTAATTAAAGCACACAACTTTTCTATTGTAACAACTTAGACCATTGTTGGGCTTCATTTAGTTTCTATTCATTTTACTTCATGTAGGGAAAAGAAAATTTTTTTGCAAATTTTGAAAGAATTTGTATTGAAAAAAAAGAAGGAAAGTTGAAAAATGGAAAGAGCACCCCTTTTGAAGTGTGAAGCTACTCTCGATAAGTAAGATACTATGTATGCCCTAATGAGGGAAAGCGCTATCTCTTTAGGTGAGTGAAAGCTATCGTATTCTGGTAAAAGATGTGGCAATAGCAACCTCTCTAAAGTGTGAAAGTCGCTCGATGAGCGCTCACGGGAAAAGCTTACCATAGGTGTTGTGTAAAGCTACCACCATGCAAATAAAAAGTAGTTTGTGGAATGTTTGCTAGTGAAGTCCTCTAGGTCCAAAGAAGTGAAGTAGAGAATTGTAACACACACACATTGATAACCTTGAATAGAGTGCTTGCTATTTTTGGAACGCAAAATTATTTAGTATTCTTGTATTGTTGAAACCCGAACTACTTGTGAAACTCATAAATTCTTAAATGCCAGAGGTCTTGCACTTTTTCCACTTGGTTTTTAATGTTTTACCTTTGTTTGAGGAAAGAAAAGGCCTAAGTGTGGGGGACTTTGACGAGTGTATAATATGAATGTATTTTATACCATTTCATACACTCATTCAGCATGTATTAGAATCATATTGTGGAATTTTATGCTAAATTTAGTGTGTTTTGCTTTAATAGGCTTAAGGCAGCACTCCAAGATGAGAGAGAGAGAGAGAGAGACAGACAGACAGACAGACAGAGACAGAGAGCTAAAAGAAGCATTTCAAACCTCAAACGATAAAGTTGGAGCTATCTTGGCATTATTTGATTAAGGGCAAGGCAATACTTGGTGGCTTACGGCCAGCTTACGGCCAACCTTATGGCCATAAGTTAATTGTAGAAGACATTGCGGGCATGCTTATGTCCGTAAGGGGGGATTTAGAACTAATTCAGAGGACCTTATGAGCAAGGCTTACATTCGTAAAGAATATCTAGAAAAGCTTACGACCACAACATATGCCCGTAATGACGATCGCGAGAAGCAGAATAGTGAAGCTTACAGTCCAGCCCTTACGGCCGTAAGATAGACCGAAACACATACAGAAGACCTTACATATATGACTTACGGCTGTAAGTGCTCTTGTAAGGCTCAAGACCATCTTCTCCAGCTTCCTCACAGCGTAGCCCTTACGCTTGTAAGCAATCATGTATTAATAGAACTTATGAGGATTTTTAGGGCAGACTCTATTCTATCATTTTATTCTTATTGGGAGATTCTTAGAGGTGATGTTAAGGAAGATAAGAGATGAATCTCTAGCACCTAAGGAGTGATTTGGAGAAGGATTCACATCTACATTCAAGGGGATTGACGATCGTAGCCATCAAGTTTATCTTGACAGCGTGCATGAAAGTTTTTCAAGCAACTTCTCCTGTGATTCTTCATCTTAGGTATTAAAAAGGGGGTTTTCATGACTTTCATATTTTTCTCCATTATTTGTATCTTGAATGCTTGCCTCCATTAATAGAAGGCTAATTTGTAGATGTTTTGTCATAGTTAAACTCTAGGGTTTATATTCTTGACTTCGGTTGTTGGACCTTTGATGCTTTAATTGATTTCTCATTTGCAATCATATCTATTTGAGTCTAATTGCCTGTTTGAATGCTTGATTTCGAATGAGGCGAAAGCCCTAGCTATCATATTTGATATTGCTATGAAACGAGAATAAGGTGCACATAGCATAGACTTGCCACAATTTGAGAGGATAGTGGGCACACCTCTAGTTAAGGTATTATCGTTAGTCCACAATAAGATTTCATAAAATGTTAATGCAATTATGTGGATGTTTGTATTAGCTCTGCATCTATTCAATTACACTGTGCCTAAAAAATCAGGGTTTTGTATAATTCTGGAAACCTTTGGATTCAAATAGGATTGCATGTTTAGACAACCATTGTCTTGTACCTCATAACTCTAGAGGGATGCTATGCCCAGACATCGCTTTTTTCCTTAACTTCTCTCCTATTATTTCCCGTGTTTTCTTGTTTTTATTTTCTTTTGTTCACACACACACACATCACTCGATTTTTCATGCTATTTTTTGGGTTTAGAGTCATTACTAGTATTCACTTTCTTCCCTATGGACCGACACTCTGCACTTACACACACTTTATTATGTGATCAGTACGTACACTTGCGTCACTATCAACCAAAGATAGATTAAATTATATCTAAGAATAAACTTGCTCTTCAAGAGAGATTCTTTCACCTTAATGCTCTTTCTAAAGATAGTCTTCCTAATAGATTTTCTCCATATGCTTCTTTGAGAGAAATTCTCCAAACATAAGCTCCTAAAATGATCTTCTAGCCTTCATGTCTTCATTTTCACTTATTGCCACATCATCAAATGCTTTTGTTATTTTATCATCCTTGTCACCTTGTTTGCCTGTGCCACGTCATCTCCATGCTTGTCATATAATGCCAACTTAGGCTCCCAACCATAACAAGAATAATAACCAATTATTACCATGCCCTGTAGATTGTATTCAATGTACCACAGAAATATAATATTAACCACAAAATATGAAACCATAAATAAACAAATATAAACAATATACTTTCAAGATATGGATTAAAAAGAGTAAACAACTGCAATAAGCTACCCTTTTTTGGAGATGCAATGTAGACATTGTACATTCTGAGGCTGTTTGGTTACTTGCAACTAGCTGTAAGTACCTGTAATGTAACTGGTTTTACATGTAAAAGGCTATTTGGTTTGCTATGAAATTAGTTTTACATGTAAACAGTTTTGCAGTTTTGTGTAATTTGCTGTAAGTTGAAATACAGCAATACATTTGGGTTAAAATCACCATTCTTTATTCTCCAAATTATACATTAAAGGAAAATGAAAACCTACAGGGTAATCAATTGTTAACATAATTAAACTTATACTTATTTATGTTTTATTAAATTTATTTTTTTATTTAAAAAATACCAATTTGTATTTAATTTTAATTAAAAAATATTTTACATTAGTGTTAAGAGTAGATAGGGAGAGTTAAATTAATTATTTAGAGTTAGTGTTTAATTATTTAAGTTTCTTATTATTACTTGGCTTAGTTATTTAAGTTTCTGATTATTATTTTTAAATGTAATAAATACTTTATTAAATCATTTAATTAATTCAAAAGTTAATTTAAATTAAATTAAATATTTTAGTTTAAATTATTTTTTTTAAAATGCATTAAATAATTAATAATACTGTATATTGGGGGTAATCTCGCCCCCTCCACATACATGGTGACTATATCTTCTAACTTACATCAAACCAAACAAATTAAAAGTAATATAACATTTCCAGTTACAGCAAACCAAACAACAATGATGTAAATTGAAATGCAGCATTTTACTTACATGTAATTTCACTTACAGATAACCAAACAGCATGCAAAAACATTTTTATTAAACAAAATATACATATTACTATGGATACTATAAGTTTGAGGTTTCTCTAAATTTTTAAAAGTATAGTTATAATATTTTTAATATTGTTATGATGTAACTACTGAATAACACAACTGTAAAAAAGAAGGTAAAAGAGCACAAAAACTCAAAAGAACAGTCATTATGTAGACTGTATTGTTTGCCATGTTTTGATATTTTTTTTTTTTTGCATAGAAGCTTCTTTTTGTTTATGCCTTTAGAGTTTTTCTCCAATTTTTTCTTTGTCCCTGTTCAAAAGTTTGCAGCAATTTTTTTTGAAATATTAGCAAGAAAATCTCGTTGCAATATCATTGTTGTGTGTTTTGAGAAACTTACTTCTTTGTTTTTTAGCTGGTGGAAAATCTATTGGAAACAGATCTGTTGAAATTTCAACTTGCGGAAGGGATGCTGGTGTTTCACTTGTTTCATCTTGAGGGCTTGATCATGCATTGTTCAAATGTTTTAATGGGGCGTTCCTCTAGTATCGCTTGCGTGTTTGGTGTTTAAATTAAGCTTTGTCCTTCTAGTAGTATAGGATTTGCTCTATAAATTCTGTAAGTTAAGACTAAGGTGGCATTTGGTGTGCATGCTTGGAGTGGGAATGAAGCCTTGATGGGCTTTAATCCTTTGTTTGTGTGTGCAGACATGGGAGTGAGAAGGGTGTGAGGGTGGAGAGAATGATCAGTTCCCAAGTAATGACATTGCCTTTCAATTTGAGAGGAGTCCTATTCCTTGCTGACTACTTGATGGCGAAATCTCTATTTTGCCCCCAAAAAGTCAGTCTGCCCACGTGAAGTTAGTCTTCTTCTCTTTTGTAGATATATATATATATATATATTAGTTTTTTTTTTTTATAGATACATATATTTAATTTTATATATATATATATATATTGATAGAGTTTAATTTAGTTCATATATGTGGAGTTTGGATTCCTCTTAAATTAACTAAAATTATTTTTAAAAATTAAAAACATATTTAAAAAATTAATGATAAAATATATTTTCTTAATAAATATTTAAAGATATAATTTTTAAAGCACTAGATAAATATTTATATATTTAATGTTAGTGATAGTGGGTTAGTTATTTTTAATTTATTGAATTATTTATGATAAAGTTAATAATATTTAATTATTATCTCTAATAAGAGTGGCCGATGCTAACATGTGAGAATTCCTAACATGTTTGTTAATATATGATTAAAACCGGTAATTAATAACTAATTAATGATATAATGAGTTATTGAAATTTAATATACTTAAAAATATAGTTAAAAAGTATTCACATTCTATTTTCTACGTTTTCATATTAATTTTAATAATAAATAATTGATAAAGTGGAATATTTAATTCAAATATTTAACTATGATAATTAAAGTATAATAATATTTGAAATATTTTATTATTTAAAAATTGGTATTATTTTACTTTAATATGTTATTTATATAGAATACCATTTAATCCTATAAAGGCTAAAAAGGTCATTTTACCATATTTCTCTTCTTTTACTTTTTCCATTCCCAATGAACTACCCCCTTATACCTTACAACCAAACACATCCTTCATTCCCAATACTCCTCCACTCCTCATTTTCATTAATCCCCCACTCCTCTCCATTCCCAATCTGGGAACCAAACGGACCCTTAATCTTTAATTTCTTTTGGTGGCATCTAATAATGAAAGTGAACTTTTTCTTTATTATGTTGATTTTTTTAGGAACTGTTGTTTTTTATATTTCCTCTGTATAATGCATCAAGCCCATATTTATAGTTGTCATCGACTCAACTTGTCTATCAAAAGCTATAATTTCCATGTCACCAGTTTCATCTTTGATTATCATTGGTGATTTCAAGCTACAAAAAAGAGTCTTGCTTTATTTAGGAAGTCAAAAGTTGTGTAATATTAGAGTTGATAATACTTACATTAGGTTTGGAATTCTTATCCCATGGTTATAGCAAGTGAAGTTACCATTATTTGTTTCGGTCATGCTTTTATTACATATGTCGCATGAGTAATAGAACCAACCATTAGATGTATCTATTTCCTCTACTCAAGCATCATATTTGAATAGTGTTTGCTGCATAAAACAATGGTACTTGTAGTTTCACCTTAATTATATTGATATAAACAAAGTGCTTCTCTTGTGTGTTGTAATTTCATAGGAGAATTTTTTTGGTTTTACTTATAGCAATTAGCGCTGGTGAAAAATCCAAAAGTTGCTTAATTATAGCAGATTACACTTGTTGAATTTTCTGTTATATTATTTGTTCTAGATTTTCCATTGGCAGCAATTGTACTTGTTGATCTTCAGTGTGTTGTCTACATAATTTCATAAGTATTATTTAGTAGAAAAAAATAATAATGTAAGCAAAAAAATCTTGAACTAATTTATTTACTTGTATTTTAAGGCTCTTGTTTCTGGAATATCCAAATTGGTATAAATCTTTGTAGCAGTGGTTGTAGCTAAATAAATTACAGCTGTTAAATAGTTAAAGAATGTTAGTTTTTTTAGTTATTCATGTGTAATTTATTTATTAATTTTGTTGACTTACCTTGGTACATTTTGATAAATGTTCCGGCAAAAAGAAACACATGTATTGGTTTCATTTATAGGAGTTCATCAATATTTATTTGAGGAAAATTTGATTCCCATATTGTTATCTTGAGGTTATCACCTCTGGTTTGTTTTATATTATTGTGCAAATATAATGAAACAAAATCACATAGAGATGGTAATTAGAATATGTGGTTTATTTGGTAGTAAACTTACTTATTAAGCTAAATAGGAAAATTAGAAAAAAGGGGGGAGGGGGGAAGAAAACATTCCCAAATGTTGTGAGCACAAATGTGATTAATAAATATTATATATATCTAAATATGTATAATGCAGGGTTGTTTTGTTGTAATAATCTAAGGTCATTGTTAAATATTCAAAAAAGAGCAAATAACTAATAAATTAAGCACATTTGTATAAAGGTTAAGCAAATTTTCAGTGATGATATTTTGATGAATTATTGGTACTAAATTTGGTACATGGATAGCAAATAACTAAATATCAAAGGTCAATCATCTTTCTATAGTTAATGAATTTAATGGCATGGACATAAATTTTATTTGATAAAAATTTTTACTTAAGCAATATTTTCCTTTACCTTGTCTCTTTCATGAAAATATCTCTCTTGTGGGTGGTTTTGTCATACTTTGTCAAATGCACTGTTGATATTGGTCCAATAGAGGTTAGACTTCCAATTGCATTTGCATAATAAATTTAAACATTAGTTTGTATAATATATCATGAATTTAATATATTATAGGGATAATTAATTGCTTTCATACCTATTAAATATTTGTCACAATTTGCACATGGGCCATTTTTTCTCGATCCAGATACTAAAAATGATATCTACGACAAGAAGATGGATCATCTGAGATTTATGTCATTTGTGTTAAGGTCCAAAGAAAATTGCAAATTCATTCATTGTGGATAGATATCAGACATTTGCATGAACAATATGAAACCTTGAAATCTTATAGATTGCTCTTTTAATGAGTTTTTCTTGGAACTTTGGACAATCAGATTCTTTAATTTGAACATGTATTGCATCTCCCTACCAAAGAAATTCTTGTAGTAAAATATTGTACATGATAGGTGATATGCAAATGAATGTGTTTTATGCTCAAAATGGGTTTCATGCTCGTATATTATCAAATGGAATATGTCATTGTATTAAAACTGTATAGGACAAATTAGAGTATTTTGGTATTTAAAGGGCATTCATATGAGTTATAATTGAGTAAATCATTTTGAACTAAACTTTGATTAAAAAATGAGAAACTTTATGTTATATATAATATGTATAATCTTATTCTATAAAAGATACACCCAGATAATATATATTCATAGATATATATTATGCAATAGTATATCATATGTATATTTTGTTTGGTTATTTTAGAAATTCATATAGATAGATGAATATGTGATGAGGTTTGTTGGAAGATTAGGTTAACATTTATTGTAATGCATAATTGTAAGAAAAGCGATTCTTATATAATACAATCCAATTACCTGAATATCAGTTGCCAAGAAATTTTGCTAAAGTTGGGATGTAACTATCCCAAATCCTTGCTATCCTGAGCTTTATCATTTGGTTTTGTCAAGGAGGCTTAAGTTGTGAAATGTGCTTAAAACTCATTGCAAATCTTCTAGAAAAAGATAAAGATATTATTAGTTGATTAATTTTGTGTGCAATGGTTAATCAAATGGAAAATAGAAGAAACATTACCTAGGAAGGGCATATATGAATATATGTATGTATACAAAGAATAAAATTTAGTTCAATAGTTCAAAAAAAAGAGTATTTGATAATATTATGTGAGAATTGCAAATGCTATCAATTATTTCCCTAACAAATGTCATGTGAGTATTATCATTTCGGGTTTGTTGTTTTTGATGCTTGATAACACACATTCATATATACATTTAGATGCTATCAAATATTTCCCTGTATAAAGCATTCCTAGTCTTGTTTGTACTTTTCCCATTGTTATCAAGAATTATGATTTTTAATCCTGCAAAAGATGTAACTCTTGACAGAGCTACATATAGTTGTCCATGTGAGAAGACAGGTCTAGGTAAGTACAAGCCGCTACTAATTCTAAAGTCTGGCCTTGGCTTTCATTTATGGTCATAGCATATGAAAGACTAACAAGGAATTACTTCGTACACATTATGAATGACCATTTAGCATCTTGCATAGCCATAATGATTCTAGGAATATAGACTTTTTGACCTCTGTTTGAACCTGAAATTATTTTTGCTTCTATAATGTTTGGACAGAGTTGTATGACTACCAATCTAGTTCCATTGCAAAGTCCATTTGTTAGGCTTATATTCCTAATTAGCATAATGGCAGAGCCTATCTTTAAAGTTAGTTCACGATTGGGTAACCCTGTGAAATTTAACACATTTAGGAATTCAGTCAAGTATAATGATCCTTGATTTTCAAAGTTTGTTGAAGATTTCAAGATGTATTCTGAGCTTAAATAATTTTTATCAATACTTTTTATTTTTTGAATTATTACTTCATTTAATGCATCAATAGTTTCATTATATGATGTCACAATAGCTTTTTCTCTAAGATAGTTTAGGTTTGTGTAATTGAGTTGAAATTGTGGATAGACAGCATTAATTATTGATTCATATGAATCTCATGAGTCATTCACTGAGAATACTTGTGGAATTTCAATACAATTGACTACTTCATCATTTTTGCTCTCAACACATGCAACTTTACAATCACCAATCTGTAATAACCAATCTACAAAGTGTTTAAGTTGAGCTTTACTTAATTTTTTAAGATTATTTTGTTGAAGTCGCATATTTGTTTTAAGGTTAAATACTTTACACTAATTCCATAGGTGAGAATGTGTGATAGTTTTATTAATGATATTTAGTCTTGTTCCATGTTGAATAACAGGCAAAATTTGGCAAAAATCTCCACCAAGGATGATTGCTTTTCCTCCAAATGGTTTTGTACATGCTTCTGGATTTTTTTTCGGATAGTAGATCTTGTAGAGTTTTGATTAAAGCTTTAAGACATTGTTTGTGAATCATTGGAGCTTGATTCCATACAATAAGAGTAGTATGTTCTATTAATTGTGCCAACTGAGTTTGTTTCTTAATTTGACATGTAGAACATTCTTCAACATTGAGTGGTATCTCAAATCGGGAGTGAGTTGTTCTTCCTCCAGGTAATAATAATGATGCAATTCTAGATGAAGCCACTGCAAGAGCTATTTTACCTTCAGAATGTATTATTGTTATAAAAGTATTCCATAGAAAATTTTTTCTAGTTCCTCCATGTCCATATGCAAAAAACATGCCTCCTTCATTGCTATTGACTACTTTGAATTTTGGTAAATTAGTAATTGTTTTGTATATAACTTAGCAACCATAGATAAATGGTTTTTTTGAAGTTGGTTAATGTTGTAGCTCATCTCTTCTAGAAGTTAGCGATTCGAGAAGTTGCTCAAGGCAAGAGATTGTGGTTAAGGTAAATCATTCTCTTTAAGTGATGATGAATGTTTATGCAAAATATCATCAAGAGCTATCAATAAACAGTTTTTCAGATATGCATCTGGAATGTTGTAATCATCTTTATTAAAAGCCTTCCTTACTCTATATTATATATCATTTGTTAGGATATTCTAGTTATTAGAAAAAACAGTTTTTTTGTCTACAACATCACAAAATAAGATTATTGTGACAAAAAGTTGTCTCAATTCACCTCTTGTAGCCCATTAAGCAGCTTGTGTTACAGCATTTTACCATTCTGTATCATCACCCAATAATCCTAAAGCAAAGCAAGATTCTTTAAAAGTCTGATATATCACTACATTAACTATTCTCAAATCCTCAAATGTTTGTGCTCCTTAGATTTCATTTAGTAGTAATCTTAGGTAATATATTTCACCTAATGCTGGATGTATATATATATTATCCTACCGATTATTCTACCAACCATTCTAAACCACTATGTCTTATCTTTCTTATACCATGTAAATCTAGTTGGGAAATCAACATACAACAGCATCCATCCTCTATCAACAATTTGGTTAGTAGCCATACATTTTGTAAACATGGCTTTCTCAAAATTTGGCATTGCTGATGATAGGGACGCAAGTGTACGTGCCGATTGTGTAATAATAGTGTGATAAAGGCAGAGTGTTGGTATGCAAGAAAGAAAATGAATACTAGTAGTAACTCTAAACCTCAAAATTAGCCTCAATGATCAACTGTCATGTTTGTTAACAATAACAAGTAAAATAAGAAAATACTGAAAATAATGCGATAGAAGTCAAGGAAGAGAGTGATGTGCGAGTGTAGCATTCCTCTAGGGTTATGAAGTACAGGACAAGGGTCATCTAGATATGTAATCCTATTTGAACCGAAAGGTTTTAGAATTATACTAAACCCCGATTTCTCAGGCAAAGAGTAACTGAATAGGTGCAGAGTTCATACAGGCATCCACACAATCGCATTAACACTCTATGAAACCTTATTGTGGGCTAATGAAAATCTCTTAAGTAGATACCCTCTCCCAAATAGAGAGATTACTCCTAATATGAGTACAGAGCCAAAATGCGAGTTCTCCTAAAATCCACTCCACTTGATTGCAAAGAGTACAGAGATTGCCAATAACTTACTTGGGAGAATTGAGGGAGATGGAGTCTCCAAAGTACCCTATACCCATGTTTACTCATAATTCCCTCTAATCACGACATGTCTATGCTATGTGGGTATTTCTATTCGTCATGTAGCACATCAAATATGATAGCTAGGGCTTTTGTCTCATTAGCAACCAAGCATTCAAACAAGCAATTAGATTCAAATAGATATGATTGCAATTAAGAAAATAATTTAAAACATGAAAGATCCAACAACCAATGTCAAAAAAGTAAACCCTAGAGTTCAACTACGTCCAAACATCTATAATTTAGCCCTCCATTAATGGAGGACAAAAATCTAAGATACAAATAATAGGAGGAAACATGAAATCCATGAAAACTCCCTTTTCAATTATGCCGATGAAGAATCACCGAAGAAACCCTTGAGAAACTTCCACGCAAGCCACCAAGATGAGCTTAACGGCTACGATCTTCAATCCCCTTGAATGTTGAGCCAAATCCACCTTGGAATTGCTCTTTAGATGCTGGAGATTCACCTCTTATCTTCCCTAACTTCGCCTCCAAAAATCACCCAAAAAAAAAGAATTGAATGCCCTAAAAAACCTCATCAGGCGTATTTATACCCGACTACTTACGGGCAAATTACACACGTAAGGACATGGTTGTAAGGGAGCTGGAAAAGATGGTCATGAGCCTTACGGAAACACTTACAGCTAAAGTGACATCCGTAAGGTCTTCTATATGTCTTGCGGCCCATCTTATGATCGTAAGTGCTGGACCATAAACTTCATTGTTCTGGTTCTTACGACAACCCTTATGGGTGTATGCTGTGGTCGTAAGCTCATCTGGATGGTCCTTACTGGCATCCTCATGGGTATAAGCCTTACATGTAAGGTCCTCTAAATTGGCTCTAAATCCTTCTTACATGCATAAATATGGCAGCAAAGTTTTGTAGAATTTACTTACAACCGTAAAGTTGGCCATAAGCCGCCTGTAAGCTACCCAGGTTTAACTTGTCCTTATTCTAATGATCCTGAGAGAGCTCCAACTTTATCGTTTGAGGTGTGAAATGCACCTTTTGGCTTTCTCTTATCTTGAAGCATTGCCCTAAGCCTGTTAATACAAAACACACTATATTTAGCATCGAATTCTACAATATGGTTCTCATATATGCCGACTGAGTGTACAAAATGATATGAAATACATGGATATTGTACATTTATTAATTCTACCACACTTGAGCTTTGCTTGTCCTCAAGCAAAATAGAAAATTACAAACCAAGTGGAGAAAGTGCAAGACCTCGGGTGCTCAGGAATTTTGGGAGTTTCACAAGTTGTTTGAGTTTCTACGATACAAGAATGTTAAAAAATTCAAGTTCTAAAAATAGTGCACACTCTCTTCAATACTATCATTGTGTGTGTGTTAGAACTCTCTACTTCACTTCTTTTGACCTAGAGGATTTAAAAACACAAAAAATCACACAAAAAAATTCTTAGGTGCAATGTGGTAGCTTCACACATCTTCTAAGGTAGCCCTTTCCAGTAAACACTCTACGAACGGCTTTCACACCTAAAAGAGGGCCCTTTCCGTATCTTTTACAAAAAAAAATGATAGCTTTCATTCACCAAAAGAGTTAGCTCTTTCTCTCTTTAGGGCATATATAGTATCCAACTTGTTGAGAGTGGCTTCACACTTCTAAAAGGGGTAGCTCTTTCCATTTCTCAACTCTTCTCTTCTCTTTTTAAAACAAATTCTTTCAAATTTGAAAACATTTTGATCAATTCACCCACAAGAAGTCAATGAACAAAACTAAAAGAAGTCCAACATGGTCTAAGTTATTACAATAGAGAAGTTGTATGCTCTAATTAGGTGACTAGCTAAGAATAAAGTGCACACTAAAAAAAATATAACTTAAAATGGAACAAACTTGCATGTTTCCACCCTAATAATAAGAAACTCCTCCTATATTTCAAAAGCACCGTCATAAGTCAAATTTGGCAAGTAAGAGATTTAACAATGAAACTTAAACCCCTCCCCCACACTTATTTCATACATTGTCCTCAATGTGTACGTGTTAAAAGAAGCATGCAAGGCAATGTAGACAAAATGAAGAAGGGAGTTGAATACGATTACTTCCCCGGTTCTCATAAAAGAAGTCGTTGATGCTTGGAACCGGCCTAGTGTGTCCTTTGTTGTGCCCTAGCAGTTTAGGGGCCACTCAAGGTCAAGAAATGACCGAGTGAGCATCCCTTTATAACTGAGGATGTTGGGTGTTGCAAATAAGTCCTGCGAAATGTAAGGAAGAATTATTAATACTCAACAAAATAAAATAACAAAATAGAAAATAAAATCGAACAAAAGTCTCAAAATAGATACAAAATAGGTAGGGCCAACCGTTGGCAAATTACTAATACAAAGTCTGAAGAAACAAAATTGAAATAAAAGAACTAATATTCAGCGGCGTTTGACGGTACAGAGTCTGTTAGTGGATGCGGTGATGAAGGAGGAGGATGAGGAACCAGCCTAAATAACAGGTGCAGGGCACGACTGAGATCGGAATCAAGCCATACTTAGGTTGCTAGAATGATCTGCTGACCTTCCTGCAATTGAATCACTGCATACTACAACTCCTACATCTCAGATTGCGATCAGGGAGCTACCGGGCTGGTTGCACTCGTTGGTGCAGTGGACGATGGATGACATGACTTACTGTCGGACTCATCATCTGACTCCTCATCTGCATCCTCACCCCCTGCTAGTGGCTGCTCGGTAGTGGTTCATCGGGAGCCTCGGTGGATAACCATTCCCATCAAGTACAGTGTATCCAAACCGAGGGATAATGAATCACCCATGACCTCCTATCCCTGGAGCCGATCTTCAAGCCGTATCCCTCATCAACCATGTGACATAGAGACCGGCAAAGATTGCACCTAGGTATACGTGTTGGCCCTGATGAGCGATGAAGTCTGCCAACGCGTAGCTTAGGTGGATAGGGCGACGCTAAACCAAGCTAAAAATGAATTAGAGCTCCTGCCGCCCCACCATTCCGGTGCTATCGCCTCGCCTTGCAAAAGATTGGGCAATGACAACATGCACATACTTGAGTGGTGGCCGGGAGGTCTTGGTGAGACTCGGCTCATAGCTCTATCCCTGGCTCACATGCTACCACGCTCCTTGAGCAGTGATGCCGGGCAAAAAGTCGATCAACAGCTGCTCATACTAAAGGGTGCTGGTGTAGTCTGTGTCATATAATTCTGTCAACAAAGAGAACTAAGTGTAACTCATCTTTCACCGTTCCCTGAATAGCTAGAAATGTATGGCATCATCCTGATTAAACCCCATGAACCCTCAATCCACCTCGAAGGTAGACAAGACCTCGAGGGTCGTGTCTCTGTACAATTGCTCCGTAATTAAAAATAGTCTGCACTATCCTCATCACTGCATTATGCTCCTTACTTCCTTCTCCAGCCCTAATTGAATGAGGACAGGCCAATCCACTGTAGATTACTAGCTAAACTGCTTCGTCCTAAAGTGGGCAAACTTCTCTCGGAAGCAAACCACTTGTGGGAGCCGAGGAGACTAAGGGGTCAAGGCCTCCTCTACAGTGGCTGTACCTAAGGTCGAAGCTTCAGGTCTCTTCCTCTTTCCTGACCCTAAAGCTGCCTTCTTTGCTCTAACCATCTTGCGATAAAAATACGACGTTTAGAACATGAGAATATGAAATTTTCTTAAACCAAGAGTACTTATGGCCTACTTACAGGAAGGCTTGCGGCCGTAAGACTTAGGGAAAAGTCACTTTTATGACGACCTTATGGCCGTAAGCTATGAGCTTAGGCCGTAAGTAGCCCTCCTGTACATTAGAGCTCAAAAGTTTACAAATTTTGAATTTAAAACAATAATCACACAGTACTAAACATTCACACATACATTTTCATGCAACATATCAATCAATGGACTCAATAAACATGAAAAACAAAGATTATCTTTGAGGCAAAGAAGAAGAAGAAAACTGGCTGGTGAAAAGCTCTCAAAATTGTCCAACCTCATTCAAAAACACTCAAAAACAAAGAGAATACAAGGCAAAAAGAATGGGAGAAGAAAATGGACCAGCGACCAAGATCTAGTGAAGAATAAGTTGAAATAAAGATTAAAGGTCGCGGCGCACTCAAAAACAAAGAGAATACAAGGCAAAAAGAATGGGAGAAGAAAATGGACTAGCGACCAAGATCCAGTGAAGAATAAGTTGAAATAATGATTAAAGGTCACCGGCGGCTCTAAAACCCTAGGAACTTACGGGAAGATTACGGACATAAGCTGAGACAGTAAGACTCTCTAAATGAACAAATACCAAGGAGGGGGGCTTACAGCCGTAAGGCCTTTCCTATCCCCGTAAGAGTATCTCCTTTACAAATTAGGTTATGACCGTAAGAAGCTTAACACTGAAGTCCATAAGGTTATCTAGAATGCTCTAACATTATATTTTACGGTCATATGGTGCCCGTAAGGAACCTAAGTTGTATCCCCTAAAGGTTACGGGTAGGAAGAGATTAAGGTATATCCGCAAAGTGCTATGGATGATCTTTTCGGCCTAACTTATAGGCATAAGCCACCTGTAAGGAACTTCTGAACTGTGCTCACTAGGACTTATGGGCCATAAGTTCATGATAAGTGCTTGAGTGAACATATTTCTTTATGTGTTTTACATGCATTGAGTATCATTTTTATCATGTTTTATGTCTCATAAATTGTATTTGGTGTTCCTTTGTGCAAACAGGGTTGTGAATGCCTTGAGAGAAGAAAAGAAAGCAAAGATAGGTCATGAGGCACATTTTGGGAGTCTTTTGTGCAATATATGGATCAAGACACAAGCGGAGCTCATACACAAGAAGGTGTGTACCAACTTCTAAGAGAATTAGAGTTAGATTGTGAGTTGGAAGGGCACAAAGGCAGCCACATTCCCATGTCCCGACTTGTATGAAGACTTCAAGAGCCCTTCTAATGATGATTAGATAACAAGAAGCCTCATAACCTACCACAAGGACGTGTGCCCGTCCATGTGGTCTCAAGAGAAGAAGAGTTTTGGAGCCTTGTTCATGCCAAGTACTGTCATTACACCATAATGGGTTTTTAGCGGCATTTATTTGGCGGCGTGTTTTACAAACGCCGCTATATTTAACAATTTTATGGCATTTTTCCATAAATGCCATTAAAAAAATAATTTACCGGTGTTTTTCTAGAAGTGCCACAATGTATTGTAATTTCGGGGCGTTTTTATCAAAAACGCCGCTAAATTCGTAATCCTATTAAATTTCTAAGCATAAAGTTTATATCTGGCGGTGTTTTTCAAGAAACCGCCACTAAAGTAATGTCATTAGCGGCGTTTTTTTTTACAAAAAAAGCCACTAAATTCTTGATATCATTAAATTTGAAACTAATAAAATTTATATTTAGCGGCATTTTTTATAAAACGCCACCAAAGTATTATACTTTAGCGGCATTTATGACTAAAAACACCGCTAAATTTATGATATTATTAAATTTGAAAGTAAAAATAGTTTAGATTTAGCGCCGTTTTTCCTTAAAACGCCGCAAAATGATAAAAAAAATTATTTGAAAATTTATAAAATTAAAATTTTTGCGGCGTTTATGCCAAAAAACGCCGTAATAATATAAATATTTTTTAATTTAAAATTTACAAAATTAAACTTTAGCGGGATTTATGCATAAAAACGCCGCTAAAATTTAATTGTTTTGAAAATTCAAAATTTACGCCATCTTTTTTGAGAAAATTTGAATTTGGCGCCATTAATTTTAAAATTTTTATTACCACCAGTTTTTATTTTCTATAAATACCCTTTGATATTGAAAAAATTTGTAAAAAAAATACCAAGATGATGGTAAAGAAGATGAAGATGACGTATGTGATGACGATGATGACGACGGGTTAAGAAGAAGAAGAAGAAGAAGAAGAAGAAGAAGAAGAAGAAGAAGAAGAAGATGATGATGATGATGATGATGATGATGATGATGATGAAACTAGAAGAAGAAGAAACAAGATGTGAAGAAGAAAAAAAAACTATAAGAAGAAGAAGAAAAAGAAGCTATAGAAGGAGTAGGAGGAGGAACCAGAAAAAAGAGAGAAGAGAAAAGAAGAAAAATAGAAAATAATAATAATAATAATAATAATAATAATAATAATAATAATAATAATTAGAAAAGCAAAAAGAGAAAATAATTTTAAAATAAAAACAAAAAAATCTAAAAAAAGAAGTAATAATAATAATAATAATAATAATAATAATAATAATAATAATAATAATAATACTTAGAGTAGTTGATTTTTAAAAAAAAAATCAGGTTAAAAAAATGTACATTAATTTTTTAAATTATTTTTTAAAAACGCCGCTAAAGAACATATAAACGCCGCTAATTTAGCGTTGTTTCTAGATAATTCGCCGCTAATGTAATTGGTAAATTAATTATTTTTTAAGTTATAAAACGATGTTAAACGGAATAGAAAAACGCCGCTAATTGCTGGAACATTGCTGACACTATCTTTGACGGCATTTTTCCCGGCACTTTGTGAAATTGCCGTCATGATATTTAGTGGCATTTAAAAACGCTGCTAAATATTAAAAAAAAATGCCGCTAAAGACCTATTATGGTGTAGTGTGTAATAAAACATTGTAACAGTACTGTAGCAAACCATTGTTCACTTGATCGGGTAAAATTTCCACCCTGTCATGTGGATAATTCTATAGCCCACATGGGCATGTAGAGGCTCACGCTGTCACATGGAGGCATGTGACAGGCCCGATTTCATATTATAAATAGCCGTTTTTCCTATTATTTAGATATCTTTTGGGCGGCTCTTGAGATGTGAGGCGGCTAGGGTTTAGAGAGGTCTATGCGGCTTAGGAGGCATTTCTTCACCAACCTTGATCGATTTCTTCTCTATCATAGCATCAAAGAAGCCACCGTCGACCCTAGCTTCTAAGTGGATTCCATCAAGACGTCGAAGCTCTCCATCAAAGCCATCAGTTCATATATAAGGGGGTTTATTTCTATGGCTTTTATATACTTTCATTCATTGATGGTTTGTTTTGTATATTGCTCCATGGAGAGCTAACTCCTAGAGGGTATTTGGGCTTGTGAACCCTAGGAATCTAATCTTGTATGGATTTTCTTTGTGTTTCTATTTTATCCGAGTTTGGTTGAGTTTTAATCTTATTTTCTTAATGCATGCTTGCCTTATTGATTTTATGGTTGTTTGTTTTTATGATTTGTTCACCTTGTGAGAGAGAAATCTCCATTAGGGTTATAACCTTAAGATTGAAGAGGGTTGAGAGGGTGAGTCATGTGATAGTGGAGCCTCCCCTTTTCTCTCCAATTGGTGTATTCTATCTCTGTATTTCCTAAGCTCTAGGCAACCATATGTGGTGTGAGGTATTGATATTGAGAGAGTTCTCCATCGAGACCTTATAGGGGGTTAGGGACCTTTCACATAGAGGTAGGGTTAGGTCTATTCTTAGAAATTTGATATACCCTTTGGAATCCCTAGAGTGATATGCCATTATATGTGGTGTGAGGTGTTGAGACTGAGAGATTTCTCCACCGGGACCTCGTAAGGGACTAGTATCGGCGATTTGGAAGCAAGATCTAATTATCTTTGGAATTTCATGACTTAAAATACTCATTCTAGAAACACTTTGCACACCTAATACCTAATACCTGAATCCTAGGGTGAGCACTGCTTTAATACTCCACTATTATTGATTGAGATCTCCTTCTATTTTACCCGTGCATATTCGTCTTTGGTATTCATTTCTTCACACACTAGATCATCACATCATCCCATTGATCATTAGGCTAGATAGCAAAGAAGCAGTTAGTACTAGTAATTCTGTTCCCTGTAGATTCAACTACCCGACCCGTTGGGTACTTTATTACTTTAACGCCCGTGCACTTGCGGTATACACACGTAAGAGGTGTGTTAGTGCATTTGTGAGGCTCTCTGCATTCCCTTTGCGGGGTGTCTTAGGGGTGTGAGACGCCTATAAAGTTCTCTATTTGAGGCTTACAATCCTACTTTTGGGTGTAAGTAGCCCGTAAGGGTCTTGGAAAATTGAGCAGGGTTTTCCCTATTTTTTGCAGTTAATCTCAAATACAAATATGACCAAGAAAGCATAAAAATGAGTGTCTATGATCACAAACATCCAACCACTACATGAAAATACAAGACTAGCCGAGCAATTATTACTGAATCAAACAAAACTACAAAACTATTACTAAAGACTCAAAACTCAAAAATACAAAAAATTGCTTGAGTTGCCTCCCACAAAGCATTTGCTTTATGTCATGAGCTTAACGTACCTGAAATGCGCATGTCAAGGCGGTTTAAAGTAAAAAATTTCCTTAAGGCTAACATGAATGTCCCTATAATAGTGCCCAAGTGCAATATTAGAGAAAATAGGGAACTTACCGATGAAGTTGACTGACTCGGGATTACCTCCATAGGAAAAGGTTTTCTCTTGCCTTTCTTGGGGGAAGTAGCCTCTCGATAATGCTTTTTGCTTGTGTTTTCATCAATCACAATTGGTGTAAGCAAAGGGGTGGTCTCTTCAATGTGAAGGTCGTCCAATGACTCCTCGAAAAGCTCCTTGTGCAAAATTTCCTACACACATTAATCAACAATTGAATCAGTCTTATCAAGAAAATAACACGTATCATCAAAAGTAGAAGGATATTTCATGGCATCTGATAAAGCAAACATAACTTCCTCATCCCAACCCTAAGTATCATCTTACCATGACTAACATCAATTAGGGCTTGGGAGGTGGCTAGGAAAGGCCTACCAAGGATAAGGGGCACCTCAACATCTTCATCTACATCTAAAATCACAAAGTCTACAGGGAAAATAAATTTGTCAAACTAAATCAATACATCTTCTATGATTCCCCTAGAATGTCTAATGGAGTCGTCCGCTAGTTGCAAGGTCATCCTAGTTGGCTTAAGGTCACGAAGTCGAAGTCATCTAAACATGTTGTAAGCATTACATTGATGCTAGCACCTAAATCCACAAGGGATTTTTCATTTACCAAATCACGAATGTTACAAGGATTATTGAAACTCCCTGGATCTTTTTGTTTCATTGGTAGTTGATTCTGAAGCAACGCCGAGCTCCTTTCACTTAATGTGACCGTTGATACCTCCTCAAATTTCCGCTTGTTTGTTAATAGGTTCTTGAGAAACTTGGCATACTTTTGCATTTCAGACAAGGCTTCAACAAATGGGTCATTGATTTGTAATTGCTTCAACAAATCTAGAAATATCTTGAATTGTTCATTTGTACGATCATTCTTCAGCCTTGATGGGTGTGGGAGGCTGGGAGCATACTCCTTCCTTCTTCGGTGGTGGTGTTCTTTCTTAATATTTGGAGTAGATTCTCCTCCCCTTGCAGGACTCTCAATAACCTCAATTTCTTGTCCCTTTTCCTTTTGCATCAACTTTTCACTACCCATGCCTACCTCTTTATCACTCCGAAGAGTGATAGCCTTGAGATTCTCATGAGGATTGACCTCAGTGTTCTCAGTAAACTTCGTTGAGGACATTTGAACAATAGTTTACCTATTTTCCCCACCTGATTCTCTAAATTTTGAAAAGAAGTCTATTGGTTTCTCAACGATGCCTCTATGCTGTGGAATCAGTTTTCAAACTGCTAAAACTTCACATATGTGCTTTGAATATACTGAGTAAGCACTCCCTCCAATGCGGGTCTTTTGTCATTCTGCTGGTGAAGAGAAAATCCTGGTGGGGGCTTATGCTATTACCCTTGATTTTCCCAAGAAAAATTGGGGTGATTCCACCATCCTGGGTTATTCAGTGGGTCCATGTCTGCTCTGACAATGGAACAATCTGTTGAGGCATGTCCTCCCCCACATTGTCACACACCATAACTGTAGCTGATTTCTGAGTAGACAAGTTATCAATCTTTCTGCTCAAAGCTTCCACCTGGGCTGCTAGTGCTGTAACTTTACTAACTCCAATCATCTTGGCTGGCTTCACAGCTGACTTGCCTCTCGAATTTCATTCATAATTATTCATGGCTATTTCTTCAATCAACTGCTTAGTTGTCTCTTGGGTCTTACTGCCAAGCGACTCTCCCGTTGCTGAATTAATAAGTTGCCTGGTACTCTAATTGAGGCCATTATGAAAAATCTGAACTTCCATCCATTAGGGGAGGTTGTGATGCGGGCATTTCCTCAACAAGTTTTTGAATTGCTCCCATGCCTCAAATAGTGATTCAGTGTCTAGTTGTGCATAAGCGGTAGTCTCCTGATGCAACTTGGTCATTCTTCCTGGGTAGAAAATAATGGGCTAAGAACAATTTGACAAGCTGCTTCTAAGTAGTGATAGATGCTCTAGGAAAAGTCTGGAGCCACTACTTAGCTCTTCCTTTCAATGAAAATGGGAACAAGAGGAGTTTGATGGCATCATCAGAAACGTTGTTGATCTTCAGCATATCACATACTTCAAGGAATCCCCCAATATGATTGTTAGAATCCTCGTCCTGTAATCCATGGAACTGTAATGAATTCTGGACCATCTATATAAAGACATGCTTAAGCTCAAAGTTGTTTATTGTAACTGGTGGACATACTATACTTGACTGAGAACCATCAAGAGTGGGACGAGCATAATCTAAAAGGGTCCTATGTCGTTTCCCTTTATCTGCCATGGTGTCTAATTGCTTTCCCTCAGCACTCACTGTCAAAGATCCTATCTCGTTCAACAAAGCTATTCTCGATCGGGTTCCAATCACTCTTTCTACATTGCTCTCACCTTCTACAAGTCTTATTGACTTTCCTTTTGGTGGTATACACTAAAATCAAACAAGAGAAAAAGGAATCAGAAACAATAAAGAAAAAAAAAAGAGAAACAAATAAGAAAGTAAAAAAATGGATAAAGTGGTGGATATTCAAGTGTTCCTAATATCACTAAATCCTTCCCCGGCAACGGCGCAAAAAACTTGATAGAGATGCAAGTGTATATGCCAATCGCGTAATAATAGTGTGCTAAAAGTAGAGTGTAGGTCCACAGGATAGAAAGTGAATACTAGTAGTAACTCTAAACTCAAAAATTAGCATTAATGATCAATTGTCGTGTGTGTGAACAATAACAAGTAAAATGAGAAAATACGGGAAATAATGGGATAGGAGTCAAGGAAGAGAGTGATGTCCAGCCGTAGCATCCTTCTAGTGTTATGAAGTGCAGAACAAGGGTCTTCTAGATATGCAATCCTATTTGAACCAAAAGATTTTCATAATTATATTAAACCTCGATTTCTCGAGCGAAGAGTAACTGAATAGGTGCAAAGTTGATGCAGACATCCACACAATCGCATTAACACTTTATGAAACCTTATTGTGGGCTAATGACAATCTCTAAAATAGATAATCTCCACCAAAGAGAGAGATTATCCCTAATCCGAATACAGAGTATAATTGCGATTTCTCCTAAAATCCACTTCACATGATTGCAAAGAGCACAAAGATTGCCAATAACTCACTCATGAGAATTAAGGGAGACAAAGTCTCCAAAGTACCCTTTACCAAGGCTTACTCACAATCCCCTCTAATCAAGACATGACTATGTTAGGTGGATATTTCTACTCGTCATGTAGCACATCAAACATGATAGGTACGGCTTTCGCCTCATTAGCATCCAAGCATATAAACACGCAATTAGATTCAAATATATATGATTGCAAATAAAAAAATAATTTAAAGCATGAAAAATCCAACAACCAATGTCAAATAAGTAAATGCTAGAGTTCAACTACGCCTAAATTTCTACAAATTAGCCCTCCATTAATGGAGGGCAAACATCCAAGAAACAAATAATAGGAGGAAACATGAAATCAATGAAATCCCTCTTTTTAATTATGCCGATGAAGAATCGCCGAAGAAACCCTTGAGAAGCTTCCACTCACATTGCCAATGTGAGCTTGATGGCTAAGATTATTAATCCCCTTGAATGTTGAGCCAAATACCCCTTGAAATTGCTTCTTAGGTATTGGAGATTCACCTCTTATCTTCCATAACTTCACCTCCAAGAATCACCCAAAAGAAAAGAATTTAATGCCCTAAAAATCCTCATTAGGCCTATTTATACATGACTGCTTACGGGCTATTTATGGGGGTAAGGACATGTCCATAAGGGAGCTGGAGAAGATGGTTGGAGCCTTATGGGAACACGTATGGCCGTAAGTCACATTCATAAGATCTTTTGTATGTGTTGCGGTCCAGTTTACGGCTGTAAGCACTAGACTGTAACTTCACTATTTTGCTTATTGCAACCACTCTTACAATTGTATGCTATGGGTGTGAGCTCCTCTTGATGGTCCTTACGGGTGTAAGCCTTGCCTGTAAGGCCCTCTGAATTGGCTCTGAATCCCTCTTACGAGCATAAACATGCCCGTAAGGTTTTGTGGAATTTACTTACGGCCGTAAGGTTGGCCAAAAGCTGCTCGTAAGCCACCCAGTTTTGCTTTGTCCTTATTCTAATGATGCTGAGAGATCTCCAACTTCATCGTTTGAGGTCTGAAATGCTTACTATGATTTTTTCTCATCTTGAAGCGCTGCCATAAGCCTATTAATGTGAAATACACTATATTTAGCATTGAATTCCACAATAATATTCTAATACATACCGATTGAGTGTACAAAATGATGTGAAATACATGGACATTGTACATTCATCAGTTGCAATATGATTAATTGATTGGCTATCACTAAAATAGATATTTTGTTCTTCTAGAAAGTGTATAAGTAGTCATTGAACAGAAGGTTCTCTGGGATGAATTGGAAACTCCAAAAGCCTCCAACAACTTTCATAAGCTAACAAATATCTACGATCTAAATAGTTTTAGATCTCATCTATTCTGCTTGATGATGAAGTTTCAAACACAGCTCTAGCTCTGTCAGGCCCTTTACTAATGTATTTAAAAAGGTATTTGACTGCTCTTGTTCTTTTGAAAATCTCCACATTAATATGTTGAATTAAATAAACATAGTATTCTCACATTGTCCACCACCATTCACATTCGAAGTAGGACTATTGATCGATCAAATCTCAGAAAAGTTTTAACCACTTATATTTTCAATTGCTTTATTACTCTAAACGATTGTGTATGACTGGATATGCTTGTTTTTCTTTCTATAAAGGATTCTAGTAGCGTTATTATGGTTTGTGCATATTTTGTGATCTTTTAGATCTAATTTTTTCATATGCTTCATTCTAATAGTTGTGGCTAGATCTTAACTAATTATAGGTAATAGATCTATTTTTTTTAATGATGTAACCTAGGCATTACAAATTTTATGCAAAAGTACTTGTCATAAAGCTATAATAAGCTACTTTGGAAAGATAATATTAGAAACACCAAAAAAACAAAAAAACAAAAAAAAAAAATATTAATTTCAAAGATATTCAGATCTTATGTAATACAAACATGTTGGAAAATTAATATGCTTACCTCAAAAAAGTGTCGTAGCTTGAGTTAAAATCATCTTAGCATTCGAAACTAAATTATGAAGAAACACAAAACCATAACAAAACATTAGTGAAACAACATAAAATATTAATCAAAATAAAATGTGGAATAAAAATATAAGACTTTGTAGCATAGATAAGGAATTCAAAATAAGTAATGGATTTATTTCTAACTATTGCTATATAATATATAAATTATTATATTGCGTATGAATAGTCATTTCAATCTAATATTTCAATATATTATCACAATACGCTCCTACTTAAACTATTAAAAGGTGAAAAAGCACGAAAGGATAATATATGGTATCATTGTAAGCTTAGAATGTTTTTATGTTGGGATGGTATATATGACCTCAGTGCCTATTTTGTTTGATATATTCCCTTCAATATTGCAAGCTTGAAGTTTTATTTTTTTAGTGTCAATTCATTATCTATATGCATTTTATGGTTAGAAATTAAAACCAATTAAAACTTAACAAATGGCGTTAAGAGGGATGTTAAGGGATGAACCGTATATATAATAATAATAATAATAATAATAATAATAATAATAATAATAATAATAAACACATCGAAATATATTTCAAAAAAAATAAAAACAAATAGTTTTAAATTATTTAAACAACAAATACCTTTCACATCGAAATATATTTCAAAAAAAATAAAAACAAATAGTTTTAAATAATTTAAACAACAAATACCTTTTAAAAAACATGCAAAAATAATTGGTATTTTAATAATAATAATTATTATTATTATTATTGTTATTATTAAAACATATTTTTCCAAAAAATGTGTTAAAAAATAATTTTTTAAAAATTAATAATAACTTAAAAAGGGTTTAAAAATCTAAAAATATCTTATTTTTGTGATTTTTTTTAAAAAGAGAAAGGGGTGCATGAAAAAAAAAACACAATATTTTAATATTTTAAAGACCAACGCACCATTCAAATGATGACATGGTTTAATGTGATATTTTTCAAACTTATATTAGTTAATAAATTTAATATGAGATCATTTTGATAATTAAAAAAAAATTATATTGAAAAAAGTCCTAAAATATATTTTTAGTGGTGAATGTGACCTTGATGACTTAATCGAAAGAATGCAAATTTTGTAGGTTATACATGAAATTTATTTTTATATATATTTAAATATATATATATATATATATACATATAAATTGATAAATATAGTCTTAGAGACATATAAACTATTAAAAAAATAAAGGTTATTTAAAAGTACTACCATATCCATATAATTAATCTTTTTAAGAGAAATATGAGATTATTTTTTAGCCTTTAATAATTGTGAAGAATAAATTTTAAAGAATTTAAAAAAATACATCAGGCATAGCCTATAAAAGTTTTTTTATTTAAAAAAACGAGAAACACGAATAAAGTCTGATTAAAATAACATATATATTCACACATATATTAATTGATAAATAAAATAGTTTTAGAGACATAAACTATTAAAAAATAAAGGTTATTTAAAAAAAGTAGTACCATATAAAAAATTTTCAAGAGAAATATGAGATAAAAAATTTTTCTTTAATAATTGTGAAGCAACTGTTCATTTGCCCAAGCCAAATCAATGAATAAAAAAACATTTTCTTTCTTAATTTAATTAAATATCTAATCATGTGACTAATTAATCTTATATGAGGACCTAATAATAATAATAATAATAATAATAATAATAATAATAATAATAATAATATTCGAAGCTTAATTATAAAGGTGTATATATATATATATGATCCCTAGACGTATCCCCTAGTGCTATTGGAGAACATGCGGTGTTCTCTAAATGATAAATATATTCTAACAGAACAAGCTCTTAATTCCCGGAATGGAGAACCATAAGAAACCGTTTTTCTTCAACCATTGGACTTGAAATAGAAAAACATATACTTTTATAAGGATCATAGATAATCATTCTTGACGTTTTTTGCCATGCATTGCTTGTTTCATTTGATTTTTTCCTTTGACTTTTTCTTAATTATATTAATGCACATTTCATATTTAAAAAAAGAGTTTAATTATTGGATGTTCCTAACATGCCAAGTAATGATTAATTATATGAATTAATTGTCTTATAAACTTATATACATACTAATAGATTATTAATTGTTGAAACATGTCATATAAACATTATAATATTTACTTCAAAATTTTTCGATTCAACTGAGCGCATTAATCACTTAATAATCGATACTTTTAACCTAATAATTTATATTTTAAAAAATGAATTAATTGAACTATTTATTAATTAGATAATAATTAGTGACTTATGCAAAAAGAAAGTTTTTTTTTTTTCCATTTTATCAAAGATCAAGAAGTGCATGAGGAATTTTAAAAGATATTGATGGTAACAAGACTAATTTAATTATTATACCAAAAAGAAATAAATTTCAATGTGTTTTTTACAAACCAAGTTTTTAATTAATATAAGTTTTTAATATGAATAGTAATATAAGCATCACACTGTCATGAAGAACATATTAATCAAACGAGCTTACATTTCCTATATATGTATATATATATATATATATTTGTATATATATATTAAGATTGTTGACAAATGTGATTATTATATATATTTTGAAAGATCATTTTGACACATGCTATTTTTTAATCATTTTCTCTGGTCATGAATGAAGAGAAATTAATTATAAGAGTGTCACAAATAGGATAAATCATACTACAAAAGAATATGCTTGCTCGAAGTAAAACTATTATAGACAAGATTATTGTAATCATTTTAATTTCTCTAATACTAGTAGTACTAAACTTATAAATATTTTAAATAATCACTCATTTAAATATAACCTCCACAATGAATATAAAATTAAGCTTGGTGCAAAATGAAAATATAAATATTCCATAACTAATATTTTTTTAATTAGAAATAGAGGCCAGTGATTTACAAATATTGAAGAAAAAGCAAGTGTCTCCTTTGGATATTTAAAAAGATATTTCTGTGAGGATAAAGATAGGAAGAAGAAGAAGAAGAAGAAGAAGAAGAAGTAGAAGATATTTATTGATTAACGTGTGCTTGCGGACACATTTGCATTTGATTTGATTGTGGTTGTTTAGTTCCAAGAGAGACACACAAAGAAAAGCAAGTGTTAGGTCATGCAACCATGCAAGCAACTCGTAATTTATAACGCGGCAACTCGTTTCCTCTTGTCCACGTGGCATCCTTCATGCATATCCTCCTTCCCTTATATAAACCCATGCATTCCGTTCTCCTCCTCCTTAAACTTGCATCCCAAGTATATTCAGATATATAGAAAATCCAAGAGAAACAGAAAGAGACAATGTTGGCTAAATTGCTCCATTTTTCATCATCTTCATCATCATCTTCCACAAGGACCTCAACTTCAAGTAAAGGTAACATATCTCCATGCATTTACATTTACATTTTATTAGTATATTTTATGATATTAATTACAATGTATTAGTATATTTTATTAAATAATTAGGTCAAATTATTATGATATTAAAAATAACCAAATTATTAAGATAATAATTAACCAATTCTTAAGAATTTCCCGATTGCAACTCCTTCAAATGCCCTCCGTCGTCCCTCATTTGCCTCCGCCTCCACCTCCACCGTCATCTCCATCTCCGCCACCACCATCTCCATCACTCCCACCACCATCACCTCCGCCGCCACCCCTACCACCTCCGTCATCTCTATCTCCGCCACCACTGCCAACGCCGTCCCTGTCGCAGCCATCGTCATCTCAATCCCCCCACCAACGCCGTCCCTTTTGTAGCCTCCCCGGTCGTTTGGTACACCAGCAAGATCCCTGAATGCCCCTTGTCCTCCTTCGTTCTGATCACGAACCGCCACGCCTCGGCCTCCTCGTCGTCCCACGCCGTGGTCGGATCCCGGAAATCCTTCAGCCCCACATCGGGCGGTGGGATGAGGACGGGCTTCGCTTCTAACTTGTATGGATGAGTTGGTAGATCGGCGGAGCATGATATGGTGCAGAGATGGTTGGAATTAATGGAAGGTGAGGGATTCTCAAATAAATTGGCCGTAAAACCAAATCCTTTATCCGTACAATTAGAAGGTGTTTGAAGTTGCATCAGAAAAAGAGAATTCATACAAACAAACAATGGATTTTGGCACTTGATGTATTTAGAGTTACATGTAACTCTAAATACATCAAAACAAACACCCCATTACATTTTTTGCATTTACTTATGAAATGAATACATGCATACAGACATACATACATATATATTAATTATATGTATATATTGGTTTGCTTAGAAACAAAGTAACTAACAAACTTAAGCAACAGGGATGAACGTGGAGGAAGAGTACAAGCAAACACTAAGAACGAAGTCATACATTGAGATATGGAACAAAGGGCATCATAAATTCCATAAAAGCATCACCAATAACTCTTCTCCTTTCTCTATTCCGGACTTAGTCTTAGAACCAAAACAAGAGGTATTGATTAGTACTACCAAACTGTTTCAAGGATTCTCTGATCGTGATCCACTTGTTGAATATTTTGATGCCACATTTCAAGCTTTCAATGCATGTTCATCTTTGCTTGCTTCCATTGAAAGCACACGTGGTTACTACCATGCTATTCGCAATCTTCTTAACAAGACCAATAAGTTTTCGGAGCTCACTTCCATGCTTGACCTCCCAAACCCTGTCTCACCTCAAACCCTAACTTATTTTCAAGAGATGAGTACAAACTTTGGGTCTTTAACACAAAGGTTGATTGAAGCTCGCCGGAGAATGAAAAGAAGGATTAGAGTTGTTAATGATTGGAAGAGAGTTACTGTGGTGGTGTTAGTGGTTGCATGCAGTGCTGCGGCCGTGGCGGCAATGGTGGTGGCCGGTCATGTGTTGGTGGTGTTCGGGGTAGTGGTGGCGGCGCCGGTGGTGGTGGCCGGAAAGAGAGGGAAGAAGATCAGAAGGGTGGAGAAGAATGTGGATGAGGCAGCTAGAGGAGCATACATTATGGGAAGGGACATGGAGACCATGAGTAGGATGGTGAGGAGAGTGGGGGATGAGGTGGAGCACCGGCGAGAGGTAGCGAAGATGGCGGTGAGGAGTGGAGAGAGGAGAATGGTGATGGAGGCAGTGAAGGAGATGGAGAGTGGAGAGGAAGGGTTTGAAAGGCAAGTGGAAGAGCTTGAAGAACATGTTTACTTGAGTTTGCTTACTATTAATAGGAGTAGGAACTTGGTGGCTAATGATATCTTCTTCCATGATGTGGATGTTGTGAGTTGATTCATGCATAGTGTTCTTTTTTTCTATTTTACAAGTTTGGATTTTTATGGTTGAGAGTTTTGCATCAGTACATATATAATTGTGTTTTGAGGTTGTGTTGTTTGGATTGATTAATTATTGCATGTTGCAGATGTGAATGTGGGTTATTTATTTATTTATTTTTGGTTGACCATTTAGGTGTGATTTAGAAGTATTGCTGTGTTTCGTTGAATCTATGTTTGTTTTTGTATGGTTGTGAGTTTAATTCGCATCAAATAAGGATGGTTTGATATTGTATTGTTAATTTGGTGTTATGTTTTTTTAATTTTTTTTAATAGAACAATATTTGTCATAAATATGATTGATGGTGGTGATTAAATCAGCAATGAAATTTTTCTTTAATGTGAGAATTAGTTTTCAAGTTTTTCAAAACATTAAATTAATGGAATAACTCTACAGAAAATCTTGACATTCAAAGGTTAATTCACCGAAAGAATGCTGAACTTAAAATTTTGAAATTATTTTTATTTATTTGTAACGTATAGGGAATATATATATATATATATTATTTGAATTGTACTGAATAATATTTAAACTATTATATGTAACATTTCAAATATATATATGTCACGTCCCAGCTCCACAACCGGGCCCTCGGACAGATCGGCCGCATCCAATGGGACTGGGCCCCACTGGGTGCAAGGCCTCAGTCTTGACCTGGTCAGAGTCAACCCTAACAAGCAGATATGAACAGTAACACAATAGCACAAATAGGATACTGGAAACTGAAACACTACAAGTACGGGCTTTAGCAGCCCTTGGACGGTAGAGGCCATCTCATGAACCTCAGCCTCAGCATAGGATTTGGCAACGGTAGGTTATTTCTTGCTCTTCCAAACAACAAGAGAAGACCCAAGAAAAATACAGTTACCAGTGACAGAGAGCCTATCATCAGGGGAACTAGCCAAGGAAGCATCAGAATAGGCCTGTAGCTAAAGAGTGGACTCGAGTGGGTAGAACAGACCAAAAGATACAGTGCCATGAAGATATTGCAATACCGGAGAATGTGAGCATAATTGACAGAAGTGGGTACCGCAACAAACTGACTGAGAGTGTGTACAACATGTGAAATTTCATGCGAGTAACGGCCAAGTAGACAAAACTTCCAACCAGATGCCGATAGTGAGAAGGATCAGATAAGGGAATCCCATCGGAAGCATGAAGCTGCAAATGTAGCTTTATCGGTGTAGCGGCAATATGGGGATCGGCCAAACCAGAGTGAGCACTAGATCTAGAGTGTAACATTGCTGAGAGAGACGGTAGACATCAGGATGAGAAGTGATATCGATACATAGAAAATAATGAAGCAAACCCAGATCAGTCATCAAGAAGGTCTCACACAGCTTTTGCTTCACAAAAGTAATGTGAATAGAGTTATCGCTAGTAAAAATCATGTCATCCACATACAGAAGAAGAATGATACTGTCCAGAGAAAAAGAATGAACAAAGACTGTCAAATCATGTATGCCCATAGTGAAACCAGTAGCCTCACCCACTCTGCTAAATTGCTCAAACCAGGCCCGTGGAGCCTTTATGAGACTATAAATAGCACGGTAAAGACGACAAACAGACCCTAGAGGGACTCGAAGACTTGGAGGATGAGTCATGTAAACCTCCTTCTTTCAAGTCCTTGTGAAGAAATGCATTCTTCACATCAAGCTAATGAAGAACCCACCCATGAACAGCCGCAACAGAAACTAATGTGCATAGAGCGTGCATGTGGGCCATAGGGGCAAAAGTCTCATCATACTCGTGATCATACTCCTGCTGAAAACCATGAGTAACCAAAAGGCTTTATAACACAAGAGAGATCCTTTAGAACAGGTCTTCATCCAGTAAATCCAACGACAAGTGATGGGAATAGCATGGGAGGGAAGAGAAATAAGATCCCATGTGTGAGTCCAAGATAAGCAATCGAGCTCCTCTGCCATGGTTGTAAGCCACTCAGGCGATTGAACCTCCTCACTGTACGTACCTAGCTCAATGACATCTGAAACACTAGTGCTAGAAGAGGCATAATGGGTAGGAGGATGTAAAACAGAGCTATCACATAAAAAGTAAGTATGAGAGGATACCTCAAGAGCCGAATTGGTAGCAGTAAAGGCGTTAGAGCAAACCAGCTGAGGTAGAGGCACTGCAGGATCCCAACGGTGGTAAAAGAGACAAATAGGTAAATGAGCAGAAGGGGAAAAGGCTGTGGGAAACTCAACAGATAAAGGGAGAGATGAGTGAGAGAGAAGCTCGGAAGAAGGGCCAAGTCATAAAGGAGAGGAAGACACATTGGGAGCATCTTCAGCGAAAGGAGTAGGGAAAAGAAAAGACAGAAGGACTGAGGGAGAGGGAACGCAGTGGAAGAAAAAGAAGTATAGAAAGGGGTGGACTCATCAAACATGACATCATGGAAGATGCGAATATGATAAGTGACAGGATCATAACAACAATATTTTTTATGCTCAAGTCTATATCCTAGAAAAACTCAAGAAACAGACTGGGTAGTTAATTTTGTCCGCTCCCGAAGTAAGAGCAAAACAAAGTAGCGACATCAAAAAACACAAAGATGATCAAAGCGGGCAGGTGTCCCATGGAGACACTCACCTGGGCTATGACCATTAGGATGAGAGAAGGGTTGTAGGTTAATGAGATAAATAGCAGTGTAACATTAACCCAGAAATAAGGGGGAGAAAGGCACCTAAAAGAAGAGCACAGGCCGTCTCTAAGATGTGAGGATGCTTGCGTTCAACATCCCTGTTCTGAGGATGAGCCCTAGGACAGGATAATTGAGGGAAGGTGCCCTCAGAAGATAAAAGGTACGAAAGGCCTGAAAATTGTACTCACCGCCAGAGTCAGACTAAAAGGTCTTGATAGCTGTAGAGAACTGGGTGTGAACTATAACGATGAAAAGGCAATAGATAAATAGTAATTGACTACAATAATGCATAAGATAAAGCCCTGTGAATCGAGTGTAGTCATCAATAAAAATAACATAATAACGATTATCTCCTTTAGATACAAAGGGAGCGAGCCCCATACATCAAAGTGAATAAGCTCAAAAGGAGTAGAAGTTTGAGACACACTTAGAGGATAAGGACGATGTAGCTGCTTACCGAGCTTAAAGCTAAAACAGACCACATTAGAAGGAGGAAAGACAGCTTCTAAAATACCATGATGAACAAGGGACGACATACGAGAAGGACATAAGTGGCCAAGATGATGATGCCACATATGGTGAGACTGAACAGCAGTATGACAGTGATGAATGGGTGTGGCTAAAGATGGAAGATAAAGGGAATCCAACACATAAACTCCACTTTGACGGTGGCCAGCTCCAATCACAGTCCCACTATGATCATGTACTCGACATGAGATACAATAAAAAATAACCTGATAGTAATAATTAGTAATCTAGCTAACAGACATAAAGTTCATTGATAAACGATAAACATGAGAGCTAGAGGGTACGGAAAATGCACTGGAAGAGAGAAGGCTAGTAAAGGAAACAGGAAGAAGTGTGCTATCAGTAATGTGAACATGGGTGACAAGGGTGGTGGATAGGAGTGGTGAAGATGAGTGGCATCAGGGGTTATGTGAAGAGATGCACCAGAGTCAAGAAGTCACAGAGGACAGGAACTACTTGGAGCGAATGGAGCAACGTGAGCCAAACATATATGACTAATAGAGGAGGTGGAGTCTGCAGATGGGACTACTGGAACTGCCAAAACATCACCAATAATTACTGATCTACAAGGGATACTAGAGCAGGAGAGGCCTGTACAGAGTGTGCCTATAGAGAGGGAGGCATGGGAAGAAGAGATTGAGCCATTGGAGATGCGCCAGGAGGAGTGATGTGCGGAAGTCCACGCTGTTTCTTCAAATAGTCACGCTTGAGGTGGCCCAGTTTACCACAATAATGACAAGTCATGTTCCGCTTTGGCCAGGGGGAAGGTAGAGAGGAAATAGGAGGTGGAGAACAAACAGGCGAGGATACTAGAGGTGCAGAAACAAAGCAGGAGACAGTAAGGGCACTATCCCCATATGATGAAAGTCCAGAGGTGTGTCTCCTCAGCACTAACAAAGATGAAGGCCTCATCCAAGAAGCCCGGTGGCCTTGGCGTCTAGTTCGACATGGGCAAAATGAAAGAGTTCAAAATACATATAAAGCATGGCAAGAATGATCAGACGAGGCATTTCATACCCCGAACCCAGCTCACCGAACCCAACTCATCGACAAATGGCCGTATACCCACAAGGCCGAGACCAAGTGGGCACACAAGGCCTCAATATTTGTCTCACAAACATAAGGTATAACAAGGTACCAACTTCCCAAGAACATAAGAATATAAGTGAGACAATAACTAGGTTTACAACTATGATCCATGGAAACTAAAATTGCAAGACTCAAAGCTTTAAACAAATAACAAGTTCTTGGTTCACAAGAGAAGAAATATTTACATGCTAACCAACTGGTGTTCGCTCAACGGTTTCCGCTAAGCTATCCAGCACACACTTACTCCTGATCTAAAAAGGATACAACAACTATTTATGAGCTTGGTAGCCAAGTAAACAACCACTAAAAACAACAAAATATAGGGATCAGAAAAACTCAATAATTTCAAAAACATACTTAAGTGTGACGTTGTACAATGAATATCAGAAATAAAACCCAGAATTTAGAGTATTACAAACAAACATAATTTTCCAAATGAACGAGTATATATGTCCCCCACATAACTAATGACAAAAACAAAATAATAGAATTCATATATTTAAACTTGGTGATCCAAGTCGGAATGTTAGAGTTCATTTATTTATTCTCGATGACCCGAGCTAGATTATTAGAGGCCGTTATTCTCCATCGACGAAATAGTGAGAAACTATAGTTTTTTATAAGAGTTAGAAGTACGTGTCGACACAGTCATTGTTTAACCCCTAGTGACAGGGTTATTCTAAAGTCAACTTGGGGACTACAGGTTACTATATCAAAACATGTCGAGTCCACAATCATTGTCAACACAAAAATAGTGAAATTGGGTGATCTACTTTTTCTAATGACAAATAATTCCAATCATTTCAAAATAAGATAGTGCTACTATGTGACCAGAATGGTTAGAATTTAATCAAGCCTGTGATAACAATAATTAAAATATAAAAAATCAATAACTGAATGCATAAGTAAGAGTATAAATCATGGTCTCCACAAACCATTCATTACTTAAGTACAAGTACTTCTAGAAGTTCACAAGAAAAACCAAAATAAGAATATAATATACTTAAGTATAGTGGCTGCCATACTACACATACCATCATAATTTAAGTGAGGTAGCAGAATCAAATAATTAGATAAACAATTAAATAGATAAAAACCTATACGTTTTGAAACAAATGAAAGGCATATTCTTTAAAACCCAAAAACATTTAAATATTTTATCACAATGGTTTTAAACATTGAAATCCAAAATAATTAAATAATTATGTAAATTATTATCGGTAACTAGAAATTTTATATATACATATATGCAAGTTTACATGTGGTTTACTTATCTGATTAACGTCCAATAAATTCTAGGCCTTATACTGAATCAAGCTTCCTCGAAACACCCTATATTGAGATTAAATAACAAGGAATCAACAACTGCTTCGTACAATTAACCAGGACCAATGAGTGCTACTAAACATAATTGCCAGAGGATGTTATCCTATCATAAATTAATAATAAACCTAATTTCACCACCGCTATACATTCACAATTTATGAGTTCTATTCTAATGGCCACAATAGCAGCGTTAGAGAAAAACATTAGTTTCCTTAACAAAATGGTTAAGACGAAACCAAACCCAAGCTAGAATGATTAAGGAAATATATAAGAAATCTTAAGAGAATCATAGAGCATCACTACAAGAATTAAGATTTTTAGTAACAACTTTTTTGTGTCACCCCGTTATTTTGCCACAAATATTAGGGTTTTTGTATCAAAAAAATGTAAAAGACACTATTGTTTAACTTAATAGTAATAACTTATGTTTTTGTCACTATTATAGCGATAATTGTGAAAATTTAGTATATGTCATAATTAAATTGTCACTATTAATATATTAAGAGTGGCAAAATATTTTTTATGTCCAATGTTCGTTACTAAAAACATACAAGATTTTATGTCAAAAATTTCTTGATGAGAATGATGTGTAATTGTGACAAGAAATATTGTCGTTACTATAATTTTTATTTATTTTGACAAAAGTGTTCCCCTCACTCAACATATATTTTTTGTTACAACAATTTTGTCATAAAAAATTCAACCATTTAGCAGCCACTAAATATTGCCACAAAAATTAAATTTCTTAATCACGTTATTGGGTTTTTTTATGCTAAAAAAGTTAATTGACATAATAGTTTAGATTAGTTGTTACATCTAATTATTTTGCCACTATTACAATTTCAATTGTGACAATTTAGTATCTATCACAATTGTACATCTTACCTTTTGTGTCCATAATTTTGGATACAAAACAATTCAAATATGTAATATATATAGTTATAAAAGTATATTGTTAATAAAATATTAAAAATTTAATTTTTTTCCTACCAAATCTCAAAGGTTATGTATAGATTTTTTCAGTAATTATAAATAAAATTTAAAAGGTTTTAAAATTAAAATCTAACATGTTTTTATTAAAAAAATATTATTTATAAATACTTAAAAATAATCTATTAGATACTAAAACATTTTGTTCTATTAAGCCAAAATATTAACCTATTAAAACATTTAAAAGTAACTATGCCCAAATACTAATCAGTCATCATTGCATTGGTATAGCCCCCGAATCTACAATGCGAAGAAGAATATTCCATATACATACATACTATATATATATATATCAGTCATTTACCAAATAAACAACTATATTTTATATAAAAATACCAAACGTAACCAAAAAATATTAAGAAAAAGTAAAAAAATAGGTTTGGCTTTCTTCAATCTACTTTTAATATATCAAGTAAATTATGCTTGTACTATAAGAATTACGATGTTATGATTTTTTTCTATAACTATCAATTATTTTGTCAATAATATGAAGTTTTTGGGGATAAATAACACTATTGTTTAAGTTAATTGTGATGATTTTTTTTTGTCACTAAAACTATTATAATTGTGACGATTTAGGATCTCTCACAATTACGTTGTCATTATTAATGTACCTATAGTGTTATAAATAATATTTTCATTTGTTGTAATGAAAGTGTTCTTCACCACTGGTCATTTTATTTTCTTTGTGATCACATTTTTTGTCACAAAAATTCAACTATTAATGTCTACCAAATATTGTCACAAAAAACACTAAAGTATGTTTAACATATTTTAGGATCAAATTCGTTATGTGTGCATCTATATATATATATATATATATATATATATATATATATATATATATATATATATATATATATATATATAAATGTTTTTTAAAAGAAAACTATTCAAATTTTAAAAGTATTTGCAAAAATATGAGATAAAAATCGATGTAAAAAAATATTCTCTAAATTCATTGTTTTGCAAGCTGTTATTGTTTAACCAATCCTCAAAATTGATATTTTAATTGATAGAAAGCAAGCTTTTAATTTAGATTATACCTAAGGTTTATATTATTAGAGAAAGATTTTAAAAATTAAAAGTAAATAAAGATTTACCAAATCACACAAAATAAAATCTAGATAATATAAAATTTAAAAAAAAAATTTTAATAGATATATATATATATATATATATATCCTCAATGAACTTAACATATGACAAGAGTAAAGCCTCGAGTAATTATGTGCCTACGGAGATTGATGATAACTTTTCTTCTTTATTTGATTCGGAGAATTAAAGTGACTCTACTAGCTTTTGATGTAAAGGTACATGTTATTGATGGTCACAAGATTTGCTTATTTTTCTTTTTTTAAATTCTTTTTCTTAGTTTATGCAATGGATAAGAGATAATTATTATTTTTTTTGTTTTATATTTTTTAATCTTCAAAGTTAGCTTTATTGATTTTTTTTCCAACAATGATTATTTGTTAGTGTTTTCTTTTTTGATACTTTGAATCTTAGGTTCAGGTTTATCATAGGAATATGTTATTTACATTTTGATTATGTGAATTTTTTTTATTTTTATTTTCAATGATTTTTTATCTATTGAAAATCACAAAAGTCAAATACAACATAGAACTTGTCTCAATTAAGAAGAAATAATAGTATGAAAGTTGTAATTAAATTAGAGTTTTTCACTATAACAAATTGCATTTTTAGTGATAACAAAAGTTATCACTAAAACCAATAATTTTAGTCACAATTAGTAACAGTAGCAAATTTTAGAAACCGTCACCTTCCGTCACAAATACCTCCGATGCTAATACAAGAGTGACCATTTTAGACAAATGGTCACAATTACTCCATATTTTTGTGACCAATTTCACATCACTAACAAATTTAATATTTGTGATAAAGCAATGTGGCTACAATATCCTTATTTATTTATGTCTATTTTGTTGACACAAAAAAAATTTAATTCTGACGAATAAAGTGCTCACAATAATTTGCTCAGTTATGTTAATTTTGTTGACACAAGAAAAATGCTAAATTGTGACGAAGAAGTTGTCACAATAATCTATTTTATTGTGATAATATTATTGACTCTGAAAAAATTTAATAGTGGCAAAACATTTTTGTCAATAGTAAAATTTTTATTGGTGATTAATACTTGGTCACTAATGTTACTTTGAGATATTGTTATGTGTTTATATTGTCACAAATAAAATTATTAATTTAAAATTAATGGTGTCACTAAAATAAAAGTTTTTTACTCTAATTTTGTTACTAATATAATAAATTATTTGTAATAAATATAAAGTTATATTTTATATACTTTTGGCAAGATAAATTTTTAGTGGCAAAAATATTGTCACACAAGCAAATAAAGTATTTAATATTATATGAAAATAAATAAATAAATATCATCAAAATATACAAAATTCAAATTTTGAATATATAAAATTGGAAATTTTAATATCCAAAATACAATTATAAAATTATCCTTTAAAAAAGAAGAAAGATTATAAAATGATCCTAAATTTGGATATGAAATACTCCTTTATGCATTTGAATCTTCTCTTGTACTTTTCAACCTCAATTTCTTCTAGAATTTGACTTCTTTGTTGAGACTATAATGTTATTCCCTTTCCTTGATACTTATTCTGCACATTTAAGAAAAAAATAAGAATCTAATGAAATAATTGCAAAAATTAAAAAATTCTAATTTAATTACAACTTTCATATCATTATTTTTTCTCAATTGAGACAAGTCCATGTTACATTTGGCTTTTGTAATTTTCAATAGACAAAAAATCATCAAAAAAAAAAAAAAGAAAAATCACATAATCAAAATCTAAATAACATATTCTTATGATAAACTTGAACCTAAGATTCAAAGTATCGAAAAAGAAATTATTAATAAAGAATTATCATTGAAAAAAAAATTCAATAAACCTAACTTTGATGATTAAAAAAGATAAAGCAAAAAAATAATTATCTCTTATCCATTGCATAAAGTAAGCAAAAGAATTTAAGAAAATAAAAATAAGCAAATCTTGTGACCGGCATGTACCTTTACATCAAGGCTAGTTGAGTCATTTTAATTCTCTGAATCAAGTGAAGCCGAACCCTTGCCATCGATCTTCATAGACATATAATTATTCGAGGCATCACTCTTTTTATATGTTAAATTCATTGAGGGTATATATCTTTTTAAATTTTAATTTTTTTTAAAAAAATTATATTATCTAGATTTTGTTTTTGTGAGATTTGGTAAATCTTTATTTAATTTTATTTTTTAAAATCTTAAATCCTAGGTATAATCTAAATTTAAAACTTGTTTTCTATATCTTAAAATATCAATTTTGAGGATTGTGTAAACAATAGCAACTTGCAAAACAATGAATATGGAGGATATTTTTTTTACATCGATTTTTATCTCGTATTTTTACAAATATTTTTAAAATTTGAATAGTTTTTCTTTTAAAAAATGTTTATATATATATATATATATATATATATATAGACACACACATCGAATTTGATCCTAAAATATGTTAAACATACTTAAGGTTTTTTTGTGACAATATTTAGTAGATATTAAAAGTTGAATTTTTTCTTACAAGAAATGCGATTATAAAAAAATAAAATGACCAGTGGTGAAGAACACTTTCATCACAACAAATGAAAATATTATTTACGACATTATAGGTATATTAATAGTAACAACGTAATTGTGAGAGATCCTAAATTGTCACAATTATAATAGTTTTAGTGACAAAAAAATCATCACAATTAACTTAAATAGTAGTGTTAATTAATTTTTTTTATCACAAAAACCTTCATATTTGTGACAAAATGATTGATAGTTACAAAAAAAAAAAAAATCATGATGTCGTAATTCATGTAGTACATCATAATTTTCTTGGTATATTAGAACTAGATTGGAGAAAGCCAGACCTATATTTATACTGTTTTTTGATATTTATTTTGGTTACTTTTGTAGATGCGAGGGGAAGGGCTACACCAATGCGATGATGATGATTTAGTATTCGGGCATAGTTACTTTTAAATGTTTTAATAAGTTAATATTTTGGCTTAATAGAACAAAAGTTTTTAGTATCTAATAGGTTATTTTGAAGTATTTATAAATAATAATTTTGTTTGTTAAATCATGTTATATTTTAATTTTAAAAACCTTTTAAATTTCAACTATAATTACTTAAAAATCTATACATATCCTTTGAGATTGGGTAGGAAAAATTAGAGTTTTTAATATTTTAAATAATATAATTTTACAACTATATATACTACGCATTTGAATTGTTATGTATCCAAAATTATCGTCACAAAGGTAAGATGTATAATTGTGATAGATACTAAATTGTTAAATTGAAATTGTAATAGTGACAAAATAATTAGATGTCAGAACTAATCCAAACTATTGTGTTAGTTAACTTTTTAGCCTAAAGAAACCCAATAACATGGTTAACAAATTTAATTTTTGTGGCAATATTTAGCGTCCAATAAATGGTTGAATTTTTAATGATAAAATTGTTGTAACAAAAAATATGTGTTAAATGATGGAGAACATTTTCGTCACAATAAATTAAAAATTATAGTGACAACAATATTTCTTGTTACAATTACACATCATTCTCATCAAAAAATTTTTGACATAAAATCTTGTATACTTTTTGTCACAGTCACCCTTTCTACCGAGGTAAATGTGGCACACAATAGTTAAAAATCCATTTTAATTGAAAACCTGACACCCCTCAGAAACCAAATTAGACTTATAACACAATTTACAACTTTACACCAACTACAAGATTCAAATACATAAATACAACAAATATAATTATTCAGATTTACGGGTACAACCGCTACAAGATCATGACAACAACAAATAAACAGAAATGTATGTGACCCACTGCAATTTTGGACTCAACCCAGACTACCTCTATAGTAGAACAGTGATCTACTAAGGTCCTGCTCCTGCAACTACAACGCGTTCAGTTGGTCGATAGTGGCTCAATAATTTCAAATAATTTAGTGTGGTGTACATAAAGTACATAAACATCAATTCTCAAATAATTTCCCAACTTTTACAAATACCAGAATTTTAGAAAAAAATACAACTTTAAAGAGCTTTTGAAACTTAAATTCAACAGAAATCAACATCAAATCGGATTTCGCAGAAAACACAAATTTTGTGAGGGACTGCCCTCCTAAGAGCTACAGCTGGCTTCGACCCTCATCACAATTCAAAATAAGATAAATCTCAAATTCAATATAAAGCAATACCCAACACTCACCCAGCATAACATGGTCTAGAAACCTCTCTAACCTTCGTCGTGGCCGCGGCTAGGTTCAGAGCCGTCAAGGAACTCATGTCCTTAATGTTGATCCATCGGTTCACCGGTTGGTGACCCCGACTACCCGATGAATATCCAGTCAGGGCTCTACACTTCCACCTGAGCTGGCCCTCGTAGAAATCGACAATCAGGTCCACCACGCCACCTCTAAAGGCTAGCCCGTGGGGACCCACTACTGCAGTAGTCGGGTTTTAGCCCGCCGTCACCGTCCAAACCATCAAGTAGATATAGCAATAATACAATCGGTATAAATCATATCACAGGATCTTTATCCAGGAATGAACCATTATTTTCAACAAAGTCAATGCCAAAAGTATAACAATGCATAATAACAGTAAAGTCCAGATCCATGATACCATTCCTATACCAGGAATGAAAACCAATTTCACAAATATTGCCGGTAAAACATTTTAATATGTGCACATGGTTTCACAAATCATTCTAAATCAAAGCATATTTAACCATAAAAAATAAACACATGAACCAAAAAATTAAATCATATATATATATATATGTGTGTGTGTATTTTCACTATTTGAAAATATGTATAATTATACAAAATCATGTGTATCAATACGATTGTCACGGCACAATAACGTCAAATAAATATAAGTATATTTGAACATTATGCACAATTAAACATAATAAAATGAAATAATCAAACCATTATTTCCAAAATACTAGTAATTAACCAATTATGTAAAATAATAGCCACTATCAACTCACCTGGTCTCCATTGGTTTTCTTGCTAGACCTGGAACTTCCTCCCAAGCCTAATCAACACCTAATAGGAGAACAAAATAAAAATAAATAAATACACGGTAACTACAAAATTGAACCCAGAAAGAAAATGCAAGGAACAAGTAACTAACTCTCTAATTGGCCCACTCACTCCAATCGGTTAAAACTCGACTTTGCATAAACAAACTGATCTCCAATTGCACTTAAACCCACTATCAACTCACCTGGTCTCCATTGGTTTTCTTGCTAGACCTGGAACTCCCTCCCAAGCCTAATCAACAACTAACAGGAGAACGAAATAAAAATAAATAAATACACGGTAACTACAAAATTGAATCCAGAAAGAAAATGCAAGGAACAAGTAACTAACTCTCTAATTGGCCCACTCACTCCAATCGGTTAAAACTCGACTTTGCATAAACAAACTGATCTCCAATTGCACTTAAACCAACTCAATTTAGGCTAAGCACTACTGAACCAACCTGAACCAATCTCAATTCCACTGAACCAAGCTCAATCTAGCCAACCAGCCTTAAACCAACTCTAATTCTTATACAAAATCTGTTGAACCAGCTTGGTTCAACCGAACCCAAATTTTCCTTGAATTGGTTCAGCTCAAATCCTTAGCCCAACATCCAAGCCAAGCCCAAATCAGTCTTAACCCACTCAATTTAACCAAACAATCTAAGTCCAACCACACTCAACTTGATTTGATCAAACCCACTCAACCAAGTTAAACCCAACTCAATCAATTCAATTCAACTAAACCAAATCAATTCCAATTTAGTTTGATCCAACCAAATCAATTTGGCTAAACCCAACCAATTCCAATCCAACCATCATCATTAACATCTCAATCATCATCATCATCATCATCATCATCATCATCATCATCATCATCATCATCATCATCATCATCATCAATTAATTAACCAAACCAAATTCTAATCTCGGTGTTACAGTAATGATACAGTAAAACCGAAAATCTCATCCTCCATTCAAGCTAGATTCATCATGAATACAAGGTTTTTCCAACATCTAAACATCTCACAATAACAACTTCTTCATTCTCATTAATATCTCATCAAATCCATCATCATTTTCATCAAATTCAACATATATATACAAATCTGTATACATACACTTTCGTTCATGAAAAATATACCGAGAAAAGCTCTTACCAAGTAAAACCATCCCTCCGGCAAGCTCCCTCCGATAATCTCCAAGCCCCTCTATTTATAAAACTCAAATTTTCTCCTCATTTCTTCAAATTTTTTTTTTCTCGGGTTACTGTAGCAGCATGAAGGAGAAGGAGATGAAACCATCAAACTCTAAATTTTTCTCTAACTTAAGTTTTCAGCCGAAATTCACTGTTAGTCTTTGAAAATAAAATCTCTTATAAAACGGTCCCTGAAAAGTTCACCAATGGTCCCTGAATCGTGAAATAGTATTTCCAAATATCCTTACAAACTGTCTAACGGTCCCTGGATTATGACACAGTATTTCAAAAAGGTCCCTTCTGTCTTACCTTTCAGTCCTTGGTCTCCGGAAAATTTTCAAATCAAATCCTTTTCATTTACTCTTTAACCCAAAATCTTTTAGAAACTTTCACATTTAGGTCCTTGTTCTTTCCACTTGAGGTTTCTCAACATGATTGCTCTGTGGAAAAATCTTACTGCAACTGTAGTAATACCCTGAATATATTTTCCAAGAGGTATCCAAAGGTTCAGGGTATTACACTTTTAGTAACGAACATTGGACACAAAAGAAATTTTGCCACTGTTAATATATTAATAGTGAAAATTTAATTGTGACATATACTAAATTGTCACAATTATCATTAAATAGTGACAAAAACATAATTTATCACAATTAACACAAAAAACCTAATATTTGTGGCAAAATAACCGAGTGACAAAAAAAAGTTGTCACTAAAAATCTTAACTCTTGTAGTATTTAATTTTTAAAATTATTTTATTAGATTCTTATTTTTTTTTTAAATGTGGAGAATAAGCATTAAGGAAAGGGAATGACATTAAAGTCCCAACAAAAAAGTCAAAGTCTAGCAAAAGTTGAGGCTAAAAAGTAAAAGAGAAGATTCAAATGCATAAATGAGTACTTCATCTCCAAATTTAGGATAATTTTATAATCTTTTTTTCTTTTCTTTAAAAGAATAATTTTATAATTGTATTTTGGATATTAAAATTTCCAATTTTATATATTGAAAATTTTGAATTTGGTGTATTTTGATGATATTTATTTTTTACATATAATATTAAATACTGTATCTGCTTGTGTGACAATATTTTTACTACTAAAAATTTGTCTTGACAAAAGTATCTAAAATATAACTTTATATTTATCACAAATAATTTATTATATTAGTGACAAAATTAGTGTAACATAATTTTTATTTTAGTGGCAACATTATTTATAAATTAATAATTTTAATTGTGACAATATAAACACATAACAATTTCTCAAATTAACATTAGTGATGAAGTATTGGTCATCAATAAAAATATTACTATTGACAAAAACATTTTGTCATGATTGTATTTTTTTGTGTCAACAATATTGTCACAATTTAGCATTTTCTTGTGTCAACAAAATTGACACAATAGAACAAATTATTGTGAGCATTTTATTTGTCACAATTAAATTTTTTTGTGTCAACAAAATTGACATAAATAAATAAGGTTATTGTAGCCAAATCGCTTTGCCATAAATATTAAATTTGTTAGTGTGGTGAATTGGTCACAAAAATATGGAGTAATTGTGACTATTTGTCTAAAATGTTCACTCTTGTATTAGCATCGGAGGTATTTGTGACAGGAGGTAATGACTTCTAAAATTTGTTACTATTAGTAATTGTGGCTAAAATTATTGTTTTTAGTGATAACTTTTGTTATCACTAAAAATATAATTTGTTGTAGTGCATTGGAAATTGTAAAAAGTTAATCTCAACAAATCAATGCTTGGACAATCAAGGTAAAGGAAAATACCCCCTCTACTTAACTAGGGTTATACAAGGTATCATGTTAGAAGTAGTGAATATGACAAGATAATAAAACAATAGGGTACAGTTCATACATGCATGGCCATTTTTGCATTTTAGATTTCTCCCTTTCATGAATCTCACATTAAAGCTAATAAAATATGACGAAAAACATTGTACAGTTCTCTTATAACAAGCAACCCGTGAAGGTTAATGAGGCAAGCCATTCATGGAAAACTAATTCCCTATGTGCCTTCAACATTAACACATCAGAAATCCCACTTACCTAGTAATAAGGATATTCAGGATCAAAGAAAAATTCATAGACATAGGAGAACCTAGCATAAAATAAATCTGGAAAATATGGAACCCTAATACTTTTAATATTCGCAACTTATTGACATCAATCAAGAGAGCAAGAATTGCCTACCATGGCTGTATGAGAAAGCTCCTGCCAAAAGATGCTCTCATGGATGACGTCATCACTACCACGCAACAAAGGAGACAAGGATAGAGCATGCTCCAAATTTCTCCTATTTTTATTTTTAAATAGAAAACTATGTAACCGCAAGAGGTTGCTAGGAACGTGGGCTCACATTTACTGAAAGGATAAGGTGGATAAAAACTAATAAAAATATATTTTAAAAAAATAGCAAACATTAAATAAAAATTTTAGTGCCACAAGGCATGAAGCAGCTAGGCCCGAGTCAACTTGAACTCGGGACAGAGACATATAATGAACTCATATATACTGTGTGTCTCATCATGGCGACAACGACGTGCGCAGGACTGAGAACATGTAAGAAGCTAAATAGCATGAGTGGTGTAGTAAGGAGATGTGAGAGTGTTAATCGACACCAGAGAGTACAGTACTGACTATAGAACCCGTCAACAGTATCCTCCCTTTGCTGGAGATTACTTAGGGCCTGATATAAGATGTAGAGTTGAGCTTAACTGGAACCACAGTAGTGACGCTGTAGGTACTCCCACATCTCATGAGCAGTGAAAAGATCCGCAATCTGAGAACAAATCTCGAGAGTGATGGTCTGATAGATGATTATCTTAGATGTGGAGTTATTAGCAGCCCACTTCTCCAACTGCTGCTCAAACATTGTGAGAAAAGCAAAGGCTTGCGAGGAAGAGTTAGTAGTGAGAGAGAGAGAGAGAGAGAGAGAGAGAGAGAGAGTGCAACAGCGGTAGTGGAGATGTCGTTAACATGGTTGGTAGTGTCAAAGAGAAAGGGTGCAATAGGGGCAGTGGAGGTGCCGTCAACATGGCGGAGAACACAGATGCCATCAAGAATCTGCTTGGTACTGAGCTTCCAAAGAATATAGTTGGTGCCATCAAGCACCACATTAGAATGTTGGAGATTTTAGTGACGAACCTCCGGTAGTATCCCATTGAACCCATAATCCATTGTCGTCAATTTGGAAACACTGTGCCATCAACTGTGGAAAATAGTGCGCAATCATTATGGAATAATGAATAGTGAATAGTATGGGACAACAATACTATTAAGAATAGTGAATAGTGAGGAACTTGTTTTTAGAAAATGGTCACCATCTTGCTTTTTGCACTAGTGTATGCATGCCATCTTGTTTGTTTTGAATTTTAAGTTTTTGAAAGTAGTCACTATCAGTCAAACAAATGAAATCACTTCAAACTTTATGTCTCCACTAGCTGTCTGTTGACACACCTCTTGCGTGCATATACCGCAAGTGCATGGGTCTCGAAGTAATAAAGTACCCAATGAGTTGGGTAGTTGAATCCATAGGGAATGGAAATATTAGTAGTAACTACTTCTAAGTTATCTAATCGGAATTAAGAATATGGTGAAATAAACTCAATCACAAGAATATGAATATCACAAGCAAACAAGGAAGAGTAGAAATGAGGGAAGTCTCAATCAATGAAGATGAGGTACCCGGACAATGCTCCCCCTAGAATCTATCATTAAGCACAAGATTTACTAAGTGTTTCTAAACCAAGTCAATCAATTCGAAGAAATCCAAGAATAATTGGTTCCTGCATCCAAACCACTGATACTAGTCCTCTACGAGGTCTCGGTGAAAAAATTGCTCAATCTCAACACCTCACAGCACATATGACCAGAATAGACTCTAGGGATTCCTAAGGATAGACCTAATCCTACTTCTACGTGAAAGATCCCTAACCCCCTACAAGGTCCCGATGGAGAAATCTCTCAATCTCATGCCTTACACCAAATATGGTTACATAAATCCTAGGGAATACAGAGATAGAATGTACTAATCGAAAGGGAAAGGGGGCAGTCCACTATCTCATGACTCACCCTCTCAACCCACTTCAATCTTGAAGTTATAACCTTAATGGAGACCTCTCTCTCACCAAGGAAAACGAATCATGCATACTAATAAACCATAAGATCAACAAGGCAAGAAAATAATAAAAAAGCAAGATTGAAACTCAATTAAACTCGGATTTAATAGAAAACACCAACTAAATCAATATAAGAATAAGATCCTAGGGTTCACATGCCAAAACACCTACTAGGGTTTAGCCCTCAATGGGACAAATTACAAAACAAATAATGCAATGTAAATCTATGAAAACCATGGAATAAAACCCTCTTGAATTCGTTATGATAGCCTTGATGGGCCGCTCAACGTCTTAAAAGATTCCTCTCCAAAGCTAAGTCACCGATGGCTCCCTTGATGCTGTGAGGAAAGAATTTATCAAAGTTGATGAAGAACACCCCCAAATTCGCCAAAGACCTCCTCTCCAAACCTTAGCTGCTTTGCCTTTCAAAAACCATCAAAAGTCCCTAAGAATAGGGCAAAACGGCTATTTATACTTAAAAACCAGTATTTGTCACATGCCTTCATGCGATTGTGTGAGCCTCCACACACCCATGTGGGCAACAGAACTACCCACATGACTGGGTGAAAATTTCACCCGGTCACTTGAACAGTGTTTTGCTACAGCCTCTTCTCTTAAGGCCACATGGATGGGCACACAAGGTTTTGCTACAGTAGTACAGTGTTTGGTTATGGTGCTCTTTATAAATAAGACTTCAACACTCTTCTCTTGAGGCCGCATGGATGGGCACACATCGGCGTGGTAGGTTATGAGGTTTTTCGTCATCTAATCATCAATGGGAACGTTCATGAATTCTTTACAAAAGTCGGGACATGGAAGTATGACTGCCTTTGTGCCCTTCCAACTCACAATCTAGCTTGAATTCTTTTGGAGGTTAGCACACACCCCTATGTGCATGAGCTCCTCTTGTGTCTTGATCTTTATGTTACACAAAAAGTCCAAAAAGGTGCCTTCATAACCTATCTTTGCTTGCTTTTCTTCTCTCAATGCCTTCGCAACCTATTTACGCAAAGAAACACCAAATACAATTTATTAGACATAAAACATGATAAAAATAATGCTCAATGCATGTAAAACATATAAAAAAATATGTTTACTCAAGCACTTATCATCTGTCATCTTGCTTTGTCCCCTTGGGTTTTTGGACTACACCTGACTAGCAAGGTGAGCTACTCTGGGGCGACGGCGGTCCAGCGGTGCTGCGCAGGGAAGCTAATGTGCAATGGAGGGGAGAAGCGCATGGGCGGATCTGGGCATGCGGGTGTGCGGACAAGTGAATCTAGGCTTATGGGTAAGGAAGATCTGTTTTTTTTTTAAGAGTGGGTCAAGGAAAAATGAGGGGGAGATGTGGAAGCTTGCCATTCTGTAAGAAGGAGGAGGCCGACGAGTGAGACAAAGGAGGTTGGAAAGTGTGAGAAAAGACTGGCTGTGGAGAGGCTGTGCGCTACAGAGAGAGAAAGAGAGGACCGGCGACAGCCGGAGGAACTTAGGCGTCTGATACTATGTTAGAAAAAGGGAAATTAAAGAGTGGATCAAGTCTGTTATCCTTGAACAAAGAACTTGAATGACGTTTTGGGTCTCCATATAGGAAGTGAGATTATACAAGATATAAGTATACTGCTATACACATCGTATATATACATATATGTCTATTATATATGTAGTATACTCTTATACACATCGTATATATACATATATGTCTATCATATACGTATAACAGTGATATCACCATATTCAAGAATGGTGAACTTAATTTTCTTCGATGTTGTTTCTTCAAGACTTTGGCATGTTATGATTGTGAAGCCTTTAAGAATTTGACTTGTGAGACTATCTGATTCTTTGACTTTTGATATCTTGAGACCTCAAAGTTTATTCATCATTCTTTTGTTCTCTCTCAAGCTTTGAGCATTGACTTACGCGTCATCTAGCTACTACATTTTGTGAGATGGTTTTAGCTTGTTTAGTTTTGGAATGGATATCAAGTTGTAATCATGAACTTGATTTCCTTTAATTTGGTATTTAAGAACTTCAGCATTTTATACTTGTGAAGCCTTTAGGACTTTGACTTGTGAAACTTTTTAAGCTTTTGATTTCCTTATATCTTAGAGCTTTAAGATTTCATTTGTCATTTCATTAATATTACCAAGCCCACTCACATTGTCAATTCATTATCTTGGTTTCTTTAAGATGCATGTTTGAAATCTTTTTTCTTTTTGTTTTTTGACTTGAAATATCATATCCATTGACTAATGAGAGACCCTTACTTTCGCATGGAAGTTCTTTGCATCTATTTATAGACTAATACATAAGCCTTATTTCTTAATCAACATATAAAAAACCATTCTTTTTATCTTTGCTTAGAGAAAAGTTTTCTTTCATTTCATAAAACGTCATTTTTTTTTCTTTACCCAAGAGGGCTTGATGTTTTACATTAATTAGACTATATTTTGGATCAACATCTTCAAAGAAGAGTCTTCAATGACCTCCCTATAAGTGTCAAGAGGTAAAAGTGAGAAAACTCTCAAAAGAGAACACCTACTTTGTATTAAACCTCATCAATGGGTCATAAGGACAAGAAGAGTCTTTTAAGACCTCCCTATGAGCGTCAAGAGGCAAAAATGAGAAAAATTCTCAAAAGAGAGCACCCATTTTACATTGGACTTGTGGGTCATGAGAATAATGAAATTTTTTTAGAGACCTCTCTATGAACTTCAAGAGGCAAAAGTGAGAAAGCTCTCAAAAGAGAGCATCCACTTTGCATTGGACCTCATTAGAGAAGAGTAAAATTTTTTAGAGACCTCCTTGTGAGCGTCAAGTGCCAAAAGTGAAAAATATTTTCAAAAGAGAGCACCCACTTTGTATTGTCACGAGAAGAATGAATTTTTTTAGAGACATCTAATTATGAAGAGCCAAAAGTGAGAAAACTCTTAAAAGAGAGCATCCACCTTGCATTGGATCTCATCACTAAGTCAAAAGATGAGAGTTCCTACAAATTTACAAAAATGACCATTCTTTTGTCAATATTTCCTATTTCCTATTTTTTTTCATTTTAATCCCTCTTATGACATTCTTGCACATTAGCCCTTTCAATTCTTATTTTTTTCACAAATTTAAGAATTTTTGCAATTAGACCCTCTAACTTTTCACTTTTTCACATTATATCAAAATTTTCAAATAAACCGCCACACTCTTTTTTATTTTTTTTACAACTTTTCATAATTTTGCAAATAAATCGGAGATCTTCATATTTTTTACATTGTTCTTTACTTTCTCAAATTAACCCTTGGGATTTTCACATTTTCACATTTGTTTCATAATTTTGCAAGTGTGTTCTCCATAAATTTTGCAAATAGGACCTTTTTTTTACATTTCTATATTTTTCAACAAATTTTGCAAATGAATTCTCAACTTATGAACAATTCACATTTTTCACACATTTTTGCAATCATGTCCTTTTCACTACTTTCTATCAATCAGAATTTTTTCTCAACTAAATCATAGATATCGGATCATATAACACATCTTCGTTTCATTTTCACATGGGTTCTACATGGCAGGAAGAAAATTTTCTACATTCGTAGAACTAATGAGTGGACAAATTATGAACACCAGATAGATTTGATCACATGACACATCTTGGTTTCACTAGAAAATATCAAATTTTACATATAGCTAGCTAAACAAGAAAAGCGGGGACATGCTAATAGCTTGTATATTCAAAGAATATAGAATTTCTAAATAGTAAAGGGGAAAAAGAAAAAAAACCTTTGTTGATGGTGAACTCCAGCTTTTAGTCTTTTTTTCCCACCTTCTTGCCCATTCTTCTTTCTTATGTCCCTCTATCTTCGATTTTTTTTTTCTTTTCCTCTTTTTTCTTTTCTTCCATTTTCCCTCAAATTTTCTTTCTTTTTTCCTCTACCTTTTTTCTAATATGTTTTATATCAGGTTTCCTTATTCCGGCTCTTTAGTTTTCTTCTTGTCTTCTCTCTTGTTTCTATTTTTTGTTCTCACTTTTACTTTTTCCCTTTTCTCACTCTCACTTTTTCTCCTTCTCCCTAGAATCTGTTTTTATTTTTTTTTATTTTTTATTTTTTGCCTTCAACTTGTCTCCCAAGTGTTCCTTTTCTTTTCTCCTATCTTGTTTGGGTTCTTGTTGAGAGCCCTTCCTATCTTATTTTCTCTCTCCACCCTTATTTTTTCGGTATAATATCCAAATCAGTTCCTCTACTTTCTCTCTCTTCCCTTGTAGTCCCCTTACTTCGAAATGACCAAAAATAGTCCTCCTACCTTCAAAAACGACCAAAATTATTCCAAAAGTTAACGGGAGTTAAAACCACCATTTAAATTTGTTGTGTTGACTTTTTTGGAAATTTAATATTGCAGACATGGCATTTCTCAAAATTTAATATTATTAAAATATTCAATTGGAATAGAAAATAACAAAATATTCTTTTTCACTTTTTGGGTTTCAGATCCGAAACACCGATTAGAAACAAAACCCTAGCTCTTTTTTCCCCATCTTCTTCTCCCTCAGTTCGAGAACCCTAGCTCCTTGGTGACCATCGACATCCACATCTCCCACGGCTCCAATCTACATCCACAACCCCTTTTTTTCTCCTTATCATCCCCCTTAGGCTCTCTTAGCCCTCTTACATCGTAATTTTCAAGTCCAAGAACCCACTATAAATCATTTTCAACCACCGAGACCACCGAAGAAGGCTTCCAGAACCATCATGACCATCTCCCCCGATTGTCTCTTACACTATCTTTCACAACAAGGGGGACATTCGCAGTAGAGGCCACGGACCACCCCCAACCAAACCCTCATATCAATAGGCAAGGCAAGAAATAGTTTCCATGTTGATGAATGAAAGTAATAATTTCAACCATTTTCATTGTTTTCTTTGTTGGATTTAAGATTTAAAATTTTCATTTAGTTTGTTTGTCCACCAATCTTCATGCTTGGAAAGGTGTATGGCCTTGAGAGTAGCTTAGGAGCTTATCCTACTGTAAGTGTTTAGAGCAATGTAATGCATACTAACATTTTCTTAAAAACAATTTCTTGTTTTTTTTCCATTCAATTGCTTGAATTTGGTTATTAATTGATGCACATGAGTTATGATCTATATGTTCATATACATCTATATATATATTTCCTGATTATTTTTCATTCAATTACTTACGTTTGGTTATTAATTGATGCACAAGAGTTATAATCTATATATTCATTTACATGTATACATATTTCCTACTTTTTTTCATTCAATTTCTTGCATTTGGTTATTAATTTATGCACATGAAGCTCATGCACTCTCATAACATTGCATAGATTGTTCTTCATACTTGTAATCTGACGATATATATATCATTCTTAAGCTTTTATTTTCTTAAAGATAATTTCTTTTTTTTCATTTAATTGCTTGCATTTGGTTATTAATTGATGCACATGAGTTTTGGTGTAAATATTCATATACATGTGTGTGTATTTATATATATATATATATATAACACATGGAGTTCATGTACTCTCATAGTATTGCATACATTGCTCCATGCTTGTAAGTTGATACTCTCGTAGCATTATATACATTGCTCTTCATTGCATATACATTTCCTAACTTTTTCTATTATTTTTTTCATTCAATTTCTTGCATTTGGTTAATAATTAATACACATGAGTTCTGGTCTATATATTCATATATATATATATATATATATATATATATATATATAACACATGAATCTCATGCACTCTCATAGCATTGCATAGATTGTTCTTCATACTTGTAATCTGACACTATCACATCATTTTAATATATCATTCTTAAGCCTTTATTTTCTTTAAGGATTTAGTGATTTGTGATTACATACTAGTATGAATTTTAATTTCATTGAAATTATCTTGGCATGACTATTATCTTGATAATTTCCTGTTTTTTCATTCAATTTCTTACATTTGGTTATTAATTGATGCACATGAGTTTTGGTCTATATATTCATATACATGTGTATGTGTTTATATATCTAACACATTGAGTTCATGCACTCTCACAACATTGCATATATTGCTCTTCATGATTGTAATCGAACACTATCTTATCATGCCAATTTCTTTCTTTTTTTTCATTCAAGTGCTTGCTTTGGTTTGAGTTGTAATCTGACACTATTCTTTATTTTCATTGATGTATATTAGCATTTAGTTACAAAGAATTTCATGGTTGTTATAACTCTATTTTTTTAATTTTTTATGCTCCTTGAATTGACTGAACTTATTTGTACATCATATTTGTCCTTGTGATTATTTCCATTGAATTTTCTTGGTATAGCATGGAAACTGGGAATCAGTACACTATCAAGTATCACTATGGAGGGGAGTTGGTTAGAGAAGGAGAAGAAAAATATATCAATGGGGCATTGGTTGATTACTTTGTTGATCCTGACAAAATTTGTTACTGGGATTTGCTAGTGAATATGAAAGAATTAGGCTATGATATTGAGAAGGATGTCAGTTTGTTATACATAGACAATGGAGCAGTATTTAGAAATGTTTGTGATGATCAGGATTTTGTAGGTTTGGCTGACTAGTTGAAGACAAAGTATACAACAAACATTTATATTGAAACCTCAAATGTTTGTGTTGAATGCTATATTGTTAGTGGTAGTAAATCTAACACAGGATGATGAAGAGAGGTTAGGAACTGTCGCATTTATAAATGACAATTCACATGCAGATGATGAAAGAGAATAGGCTAGGGAAAAAGTTAGGAAATATGTTGAGGTCAAGAAAACAATGAAGAGAATAATGGTGGAGGTGATAAGGAAGATGGAGATGGAGGACAATCCAACAATAATATAGAATGCTTTAGTACAATAATTGTGAGACCAAATCCTGGTGATAGTGAGAAAGTTACTGGCTATGAGAGTGAATATTTTGATTCATTAGATCTAGGAAGTTATGTGGATACTAGTGAGACCTCTGATGCAGATGATGCTAAGTGGCACAAGTCCAAAGATATTTACTATGACCCTAATGTCCCACTAGAGGATTTCTACCTAGATCTTAGATTTGAAAATTTGAAATTGTTTAAACTGAGCTTGTTGGTTTCTCAATTAGGAAGGGTTTTAAGTTTTAATACATGAAAAATGATGCAGTGCAAGTTAGAGCAAATTGTTCTGCCAAAGGTTGCAAATGGATCATCTTATGCTCATGGTGCAGTGGTAAAAAGACTTATGTTATGAATCATTATGTTTTAGAGCACTCATGCCTTGTTGGGACCTCCAAGAATAGGAGAGTGATAGGAAGTGTAATTGCTATAAGATTTGGAGATGTGATAAGTGGCATACCTTTCATTAGGACCAGGCACTTAAGGGCGATGATTAGAAGAGAGCTAGGTATCTTTGTAACAAGTAAAGTTTTTAGACATGCAAAGGCTTTAGTACTTAAAAAATTGGAGAAGAAATTCAAGGAAGACATCATGGTGTTGCACAATTATGCCTTAGAATTGAAAGAACAAAACCCTGGGAGTAATGTAAAGATTGTATCTGAAAATAAAGATGGGAATGAGTTCCCTATCTTCCAAAGGATGTACATCTGCCTATCAAACATTAGGGATGGCTTCATTGCTGGTTGCAGGGAAATCATAGGCCTTGATGGATGTTTTCTCAAAGGTTTTTGAAAGGGTAGTTTTTGGTGGTAGTGGGTAGGGATGGAAACAATCAAATGTTTCCTGCAGCTTGGGCAGTGGTTGAAAAGAAACAAGAGATAGTTGGGAATGGATTATTGAAGAATTAAAATTTGATCTGTGTATTGGGTGAAGGCCTTAGATGGTCATTGATTAGTAACATGCAGAAGGTATGTATAGAACACATAATTGGATGACAATTTTTTTGCACAATTAAAGCTGTATTTTATTTCTGCTGTGATTTTTCTTGTAGGGTCTCATCCAAGCTGTGAAGGACTTTTTGCCACTGATAGAACACAGAATGTGTGCAAGGCATGTATACGCAAGATGGGGGAAAAGATACCCATGTAGAGAAATTCAGATGCAATTCTGGAATATTGCAAGGTCTACTAACCAGGCTGATTTGCTTAAGCATTTGGATAACATGAGAAATATAAAAGGAGGAGCCATTGATGTAGAGGATTTGTTAGAGAATTGGCCAATTGAAGGTTGGTGTCAGGATTTCTTTAATACTTCAGTAAAGTGTGAAGTTATTGATAATAAAATGTGTGAGACTTTTAATGGGGTAATACTAGAGGCTAGGTATAATTCTATTATTAGCATGCTTGAAGACATTAGACAATATGTGATTAGAAGAGTGGTCATAAAAAGAGGGTATGCAATGAAGTGAAAAGGTTTTTTGGGCCTAACATAGTTGAAAGAATTGAACAAGAAAGGAGAAAAAGTGTAAAATGGAAAGTTGAATGGAATGGAGGTGCAAGGCATGAGGTTTATTTTGATGATTTGGTATTTCATGCTAGAGAGGCTCATGTTGTTATGCTAGCAAGTCATAGTTGCACATGTGGGAAATGGGATCACAAGAGTGACATTATTTGCCAACATGCATTGGCTGCAGCAACATTTCAAGGGGAAGATCCATTTGAGTATGTGTCTGAGAGGTTCACAAGGATGTATACCTAAAGGCTTATGAATTTCTAGTTAATCTAGTGAGAAGCAGATCACATTGGTCAAAAAGTTCAATAGGGCCACTACTTCCACCCATGGTGAGGAGGATGCCCGAAAGACTTGCAAAAGAAAGGAGAAAGGAACCACTAGAAGCTAAAAAATGAAGCCAAGGAAAGCTTTCTAGAGAAGGAAGGGTGATGAAGTGCAAAATTTTCCACACTCAAGAGCACAACAAGCTTCGTTGTCCACAGAGAGCTAAAAGTGTAAGTTAATAACTATTGAGATGAGCATTAAGTTTCCTTTTTTCCATCACATCTTAAAATTGTCTTCATGGAGGCTGACAACCCCCAAACTGAATCAACTTCTCATGGACATGATGCTAGTTCAAGTGGAAAGAAAAACTAAAGAACAAGCTGTTGGTAGTTATAGTTCAGTGACTATATTGAGGGTAAGAAACAAGTTTCTTGTATTATGATTTTAATTAATTATGAAAGTTACAAGAGGAAATGATGACATTTTTTCTTTATGCTATAGGGTGCTCATACTGGTGATCAATTTATTGTTGGGAGGGAAGGGAGGCACTGTACTCCATTTATTAGTACCAGTGAATTAATTGTAATTCCTATTCTTATTGTAAACCAGTCTTAGCATAGCATTGACCACATGCAATTAAGTAATATATGTTCTTTGGTGGTTTTAACTGTCAGGAACAAAGAAATAGGATGCTTGCTGGAAGACTAGTTTAGATTGAACAATCAGAGCAAAAAACATTTGCAACAATGGAATTTCAAGACATTTCAATACAATAGAGTGTAATAGACACTACAACTCATGTAGACCCCTCATCTTGAAGTGATAATCTAGGACAATAATAGTTTTGGTCAAATTTTTGTAAGCTGCTGTTTGTTTGCTTGTGTGTGTTTCATGGATGTCAAAGTATGAATGGCAGTGATTTCGGTGTATTTTCTTTATAAGTAGATATAATTAACATGATGTACAATTCTCAAACTTCATGTGGTTAATGAAGTCAAGTTCTCCAAATTTCTTTATTTTTTTTAATCTGTGAAAATTTTCTACGATTATGGATCAGTGAATAGCAAAGAAATGTTTAGATGTACTATTAAATTAATTTGTTTACTTCTTCTCCATTTCAATTTCTTGTTGTTTTCTTTTTTTAACTTGGTTTCCGATATGAAACCCAAAAAGTGAAAAGAATATTTTATTATTTTTTATTCCAATTGAATATTTTAATAATATTAAATTTTGACAAATGCCTTGTCAACAATATTAAATTTCTAAAAAAAGCCAACACAACAAATTGAAAATGGTGGTTTTAACTCCCCTTAACTTTTGGACTAATTTTGGTTGTTTTTGAAGGTAGGAGGATTATTTTTGGCCATTTTTAAGTAGGGGAACTAAAAAGGAAGAGAGAGAAAAAATAGAGGGACTGATTTAGGTATTATATTTTTTTTCTTCTTTCTTTTCACATGTCGCATCCTCCCAAAACCAATCGCAAACATCTCCATGATGTTTTCTTTATAAACAATATTTTTTTATATTTAATTAATAACCCATTGGTATTTTCTTTAAAATAAAAATTATGTATATATATATGTATATTTTTTTTATTAAAACCATATATATATATATATATATTCATTAAAATAAAATATATTATATATCTAATATTTAGCATATAAATTTAAAGATTGTATCATGTGAATAGCGGATGTAACACTATTATTTTAGTCAAACTTAAAATATAAAAATAGCAAATAATCTTTTAATACATGTGGTTTATTCACCTTTTCTATATATAGCAAATAAAACAAAACTAAGAGAGTAAGATTTGTTTTTATTATTTTTTTATTTTTTATTGTATTTATTCATCTGTGTTGGAGGTTGTGGCCATGAATCCTTCTACTTGTTATGGGCTATACTTTTTTTAATGTTTCTCCCATTTGTATGTTTATTAATTTAATATTTAATATTTTATTATGAACTTTTATTTAATGAATAGGGATCAATCCATGTATGTATTAATTATATACCATCATATAATTCTTTATTGTGTACCACCATTCAAATAGACCAAGTATATATATCCTAAACAATATATATATATATATATATATATATGCTTACCAGTTGCTCTGCATCAAGTAAATTCAGTTAATTAAGTACATATACAAATATATATAACATTAACATCGTAATAATTATATAATATACACACACACATCCCAAAACAAGGTCTAGATCTCAGACTTAGATAACTGACCCTTAGCTATATTGTTGCAGGTTAATTGGCAGGCTTCATGTCGGTGCCAACAAAAGGAATCCTGAAATCTTTACTTCTCCAATAAAATAAAATAAAAACTTATAAAGAAAATAAATACATAAATAAATAAATAAATAAAACACTGATAAATTAATTAATCCAAGAGACAGTGGAGAAACTATATATATATATATATTAAAAGAGAAACAACAAAGAAATCACCATTTGTGGAGATAGAAGAAGCTGAAAGAGATAAACAAAAAGCTAAAAGAAAAACTCATGCACTAACATGGCCACAAAACCCTAGCTTCACAGACTTTGGAGATTTAACAGGGAGCCCTTCCATGACTGATATCAATGGCTTCAAACCCTAGCTTGTCTTCTCTTCTCCTCATACAAGAGAAGACTCCCACTACTTCTGAACAGTGAACTCATAAAAAACATCCTCATGAACACTAGCTAGCAGTAATATTGCCACAGTCCTAGTTAATATATATAGGAAGAGAAGAAAGATTAGAGAGTATAAGTTAGGGTTAGGGTCAGGGTTAGGGTTACAATTAGGGAAGCAGGTTTACCTGAAGAAGAGCTGCAAAAAGGTGGTGGCGTTAATGGAGAGAAGGCAGTGCAGTTGCCATGCAAGTGAAATAGAGTACATGCGTGCAGTGAAAAGTTGGCTCAAGGATAACTAGAAGTGGAGTTACAAGTTAGGGTTTGAAGGAGAGATAGCTGGTGTACATAATTGGATACTAGAATGCTTTAGGACTTACCTGGTTGCACTGTAAACGAAGCATGTAGAGAAAGTGAAGAGCTAGTATTGCTTTGAAACTGTGATCAGAATGGTTAGGGTTCTTTAATTTGGATCATCACTTTTTTGGTGTTCATTTAATATTTCTAGGAGTTTGTGCTTTTTTTTTTTATCAACTTTAAATTGAGTTTTAGTAGTGTTGTTCAAAAAATATTGTTCATTTTGGAAGGCGTACAATCTAATATCTAATGGAATAAATGTTACAAAATAAAAAAAATAATAATAATAAAATTTTAGAAGGGTGACAAATAATATCTAATGATAAAAATATTTTTAATTTATTGATAAAAATATTAAACAAGTAGTATATTAGAGAAAAAAAATATTATTAATAAATTTAATTTGTACAAATAACATTTCTTTTCCATATATATTTCTTTATATAAACATATAATAAAATATCAGATGTTTAAAATTTTTGCCTTTGCGGTTTACCCTTTTCTGTAATATAATTGCATGAGTCCCATTTTAAGGAAAAAAAAAAACTGCTTTTCTAACTTCACTCCAAAAATGAATTAGTTAATCAAAGAAAACTTAATATATTTCAAATTTTCAACACGCAAACATAAATATATTTTAAATTTTTATATATCATGCAAATATGGAATTTAAAGACTAGCAACAATATGAACTTTTCATTTCTTCAGTTCAACCAAACATGAGCACAAGCGACTACTACTACTAATAAGAAGAAGAAGAAGAAGAAGACAAACATCATTAAAGAAAGACAAGGATTGCATTGGCTGGCGGGCAACTAAAACAGCAAGCAAGCCTCTGCCATTGTCATTGAAATGTAATACATCTCCAAATCAAAACTCTTAAGATAAAAATATAATATAATCTAAGATTCAAAAACTCTATCTCTCTATATATATACACATTTATGTATATATATATATATATATATTGAATCTTTGAATCCTTCAATCAAACACTAGCTCTCATGTGAACTGTAAATGGCTTGAAAATGTTTGGCCAAATGCCCAACCAGATGGAACAACATCAGGGAAAACCAGTGTTTGGGCATCACTAGTTGTCACTTTAAATGAAATTGATTGACCATTAAGATGTGCACTGGATTGCCAATTAGCACCCCAATTCCTTGACATGGCTGTCCACCCTGTGCTTGTCCCTTTGATCCACATTGAATCTATGGATCCACTCCCACCCACATTTGTCACTAGAACTAGTTCAAAGTAGTCTCTTCCATTGATAGTGAATCTCAATCCTCCATGCTTTTTACATGGCACTCTGCAACATGAAATTCATGTTGTTATTATTATTAATATATATTAACTTAAACTTTTGAGTTAAATCAATGAAGAAAAAAAAAAAACCTTTGGTACAATACAGGGATGATTCCGCCTTGGTAAATCCCGATCTTCTGCCAAGCCGGTTGAGCCATATCGAAATGCTGGCGAGGAAGGTTGCACCACCCGCCATCATTATTAGGTAGAGCGAGGTTTGGAGGGCAAAAGTTTGTTGCGGTGATTGTCACTGACATGCCTTTGATGCACCATTTTGGATCGAACTTATAGTCGCACATGATCTTGTAGCATTGTCCGCACGCAGAACCATCATTGAATAAAGCTGTGCTTAATGCCGCTGTTCTTGTACCGTACTTATTTGTGAATAAGTTTCCATAGCCGCATGCACCACCTGTAAATTAACAATCCACGACTGTGATTCAGCTCCATGTTAAAAGAAATTAAGTGTAAAAAAAGGTAGAGGTAGGACACAAACTATAAGTACCCATAGTTCCAGATGCGTCTCCGCCTCCATAAAATGTTGCCGAAGCTTTTGTCCATCCGGATGTTTTGAAGCTATGAACACTGTTAGGTGTTGTGAACATGACAAACAGTAGGAATGATAAAGCAAAAGAAGAGACTCCACTGTACATTTTGGTGATCAATCTTGAAAGAAATTAAGGGGGGCAGAGATAGAGAACAAGAAGTAATTAATGAAAGAATGGAAAGAGGCATGAAGTATATGAATGGCAATGCATGTGATTACTGCAAGGAAGGCCATGAATTGCGGGCTAATAATAAATAGTTTCATTCCTGAAGGCATTGATTAGATCATGATCTGAGCATGCATGGCTTTCTATGTACCTCTCTATGTGAAGACTGATGTTTTATAGATCTATAATGTCTGATTAATGATGTTTATTTAATTAATGGTGATTAATGAAATAAGAGGGTCATCACATGATCACGTTTCAACACGGGTGTTGCACATGGGTTGCCACTGCTTCTTGACAACCAAGAACAACTGTTTCTGCCTTCATTTGCTCTCTGTGATTTCAATCAGTTTATGGTGTTTCAGATGGAAGAGTTGGATGATGCACAAAGATTTCTCAAAGCCAAAGGAGGTTCGTATTATCGGCTATGCAAATACGATTACTAAATTGCAATACCATCAAGCAATTTGTTTTAGTTGATCGAAGAACACAAGCAGCAATACCACCCACAAGGTGCACATTTCAGTGACCGATCCAAAATGATAACTTGATGCTCATACATTAAAGAGTTTGAAAAAATGAAATGTCTACAAACATAAACACACCAAAAGGGGTTTGAAGCATTAATTTAACAATACTTAGTAACATTCATGAATGTTTATAGTTGTAACAATCTTCTGCATGAGAGAGTAACTGAATGAACCTTAGCTTAAAAGTCATCGTCATCCTCCTCAGCAATATGTTTGGCAAGTTCCTGCTCTTGTTGCTGCCTCTCCCGGCGCTTCTCAGCACTTTCTTTCTCCTTGTGGGAGTTTGGGGGGAACCTCAGCGCTCGCACGGCTTCATTGTGCATGTTCAAGCAGAAGGCAATCCTTGAATTGAAGGCAAACTGGGGCTCGTTTGTTGAGTAGACGTCTCCGGTTTCTTTTGAGACCATCCATCCATTTGCATGATCAATGGTAGCATCGATGGCACCATCTCGGATAGCCTTTGCAACAATGCTCTCAGCATCTGCCACTGGATTTTCAGAGTCCAATCTCAGTTTTCTAGCTACATCTGCCAGTGATATGCGGGAGTATGCTATGCTAATATTTCGAAGACCGGTCCTTATCACATTGTGACGAAGCCTCACGATCAGATTGTGTGTCCTGTCGGAGCTGAAGGTGGTTGAGAATTTTTCAGCAACAGTCTTAAACAGCTCCAAATCACCAATTCGCACAGCCTTAAAGCAAACGGCAAAGACAGTCAACAATAAAGAGTGAGATGCATACGGTTGGTTTATGACGAGTGAAAGAGGAAAGAAAAGAACTCACATTTGTTAGTTCAAAGTAGGGTGTCAATGCCTTCTTCATGCCTTTCTGCATGAAGACAGTCCTCTCTGGAATTTCCCCAAGAAGCAGGCGAACTATGATAGCCCACTTGTTGCACTGAATTCGGAAACCTCGGGCTGCAACAGGCGCCTTTCTAGCAGCTTGCAGGAGGCTTTCCTTAGCATCTGTATACTCCAATTGGATAGTCCTGATTTTTCCAAGATAAAAGAGATACCGGCAGAACTGGCAAAAGAAAATTAAAAATTAGGCAATTCAGTCAACAGATAAAAATGTGGCCTTCAGAGTATTATTGTAAAATTTTGGGTTGGAAGGAAAATTTTTTTAATTAATATTTTCCAAAATTAATTATTAAATATATTTATTTTTAAAAAATAAAAATTTTATAAAAAATAAGAATTGTACTTATCTCAGGTTATTTGGTTGGGGGCATAGTAATTATCTCCCAACAAAACATAATGTTAGCATCATATCAAAGGAACTGCCTTCACATAATGATATTATCCTAAGATAATGGTGATACCACATACAGCTATTTCCTTAAAAGTTCAGCATAACACTTGCTGAACTAGGGAAATAATTTAAAAGATTAGTAATGGTGGTCATAATCATAATAAAATATAATTAGTCTTGCCTGTTGGTTTGAATGAGCCTCAAAGCGAGGCGCTTTTGACCTCAATTTTTCTGCCTGGTCATATAAATTATAATGGAGGTAGTTGCGGAGCAGCAAGTTGAGAAGGGTTTCCTGCATCTCACCAAAAGCCCAGTTAAGGCCAATTAAGGCACCAAACTTAACCAATACAGACAGCAGTATTGTGGACATGACAAACCTGACCAAGTTCATCACGTCTTAGGGTGGCCATTCGGTGCAACTCAAGGAGTTTCCTGGTAAAAAAAAAAATTCAAAATTAGGGCTGGTGAAGCCACATCAACTTTGATAGACTGAAATTAAGTAAAATCCACCCAAGCTTACTGGAAATTACAAGCCAGCTTGTGAAAAAAAATGAAAGTCTTTCTTACTCACCCACGAATTTCAGCAAGACTATCTGTAAGTTCATAGCTGTAAGAATAATAGAAATACAGCCTAGAGGCTAAAACATCAACAGTTCTCCTGTTTATGTTCTTTAGGCGTGCAATGCTTGCAGAGGAACAAGCTTTAGCCTGGGAAAAAGAAGACAAGAAAATGAGTACACTCAACCACGTAAAAGTGACCAATCAAAAAACAGTAATGACAATGAAAAGAGTTACCTCATTGTATTTCTTTTGATCAATCAAAAATATTAATACAAGCATGTAACAGTACATCTCCAGCTCTGGTAGAGGATGCTTGCCAAGACCCTGAGCACCTGAAGTTGCTGTGTCCACATCCATATCGTGCTCTTCTTCCTGAAGAATTCCAGTAAATGGCCACATGGCATGATAAATATAGACAGATACATTGTCTTATACATAAGTTACTGTAAAAGCATTCACAAATATTAACTTCACATGCCCATCTTGAATTAGAAAATGTATTTCAACAGATTGAAGTTCATTCTTAATTCCAATTGACTCATATTTATCTTTATTAACAGGAAAATTTAATTCATAGAAACATACGATTTAATTCCATAATCCACCAGGGCAACTTCAATCATAATAGGTATGTATACAAGTGAAAGGCATGAATAAAAAATAATCCAAGATGTATTAAAAGGAAAAGATCTCATAAACATATATAAAAGTCAAAAAAAACGAAGTAATACATTTATAACAACTGGTATTTGTTCTGTTGCCTAGCTAAATATCAAATTGTCAGCAAGACTTGTATGTCTCTTAGCTCTAAAAGCAGCAAATTTGAAAAATTTTAAAATTTCTTTGTGCAAGTAAACTTTAAGATGCTTCTGGGGAAAAACACAATTTGAAATACTATTTAGATCTTCACTTCCAATGCAATTCAATTAATCTTGCCTGTTGGTGTAGCATTGTGTACATATTGCAAAAATACAGTACTATATGGACATCAACTATTCCTCACTAATAAGAAATCAAAGAAAATCCTAAGATTCAGTATAAATAATATTTGATAACATGATCAAATTCACGTAACAACAGTAAATTCTTAGACGTAAAAGAAACTACATCTCCACAATCATCAGGCAATAGAAACATATAGGAAGGGATAACATACATCTGGGAGAAGTCAAGGAAAAGATAGGAGGGAACACCTTACACCCTATGCCCACACCAACAAGCACACAATGACCAAGCAACAAACATGCAAGAGGCAACAGAAAGCCTCCCAATAATAATTAAAAAAAATCTCAAAATTACGTCTTATACATCAACCAGTCAATAGATAATCACATTTACACAAGAATCGCCAACTTACTGATGCACAAGAAAGAAGAATACAGCAAATTTTGTGCCCCAACGTGCCAAAGCCACACAAAATGCACATAACTTAATCATAAGTATGCAAATGAAATATTTGAAGAAAGGACAACCAGTGTGAGACATACATTTGGAGAGCACCCTGTACAACACAGCAGAGTTATCACAGTGCCGAAGATGAATTTTGCCTTTCTATTTTGTTTCATATAATATAAATTACTAAACTCTTGTACAGTGAATGGGCCTGTGATTGTGAGCATGCGGGAACAAATGCCTTTCTCATCCCACCACCTTTGATAACAAGGATTTCGTACTAAACCTTAGATGACAAAAAGTCATGAAAAATCGTAACTCAATACATAGGCCAGACTCCATATAGGAAGAGACAAGGACAGATATATATACTTCTGAAATTAATCACATAAGGAATCTTCATCAACTGAATAAGCGATATAGGCAATAAAAGCATAGTATCTGATGACTTCCACAATGAAGAATAGACATGACCATAAAAATCGTAACTCAATACTAGGCCAGAATGCAAATAGGAAGAGACAAGGACAAATATACACTTCTGAAAGTAATCACATAAGGAATCTTCATCAACCGAATAAGCGATATAAGCAATAAAAGCATAGTATCTGGTGACTTCCACAATGAAGAATAGACATGACCATAATAAGGGCAATACAGTTATTAGAAAGTGGAAAATATGAACCCTATATTTGTAACTATAAGAGAAAGAAAAAGGAAGATGTATTCATACAAAACACAACAACATATTTGTCAGCTTATACCGTGCTTACAGTGTGTGTAAATGAGGACTACACTTTAATCAAAGCGGTTGGATAAAAATATGCCCAATTTACAAGTTCCATAGGCAATGCGGCAAGACTAAATTCACTCCTCAGTTTAACATAAGCTACCTAACATACTCAATGCCTTGTCTAATCAATGAATACCAGATTAAAATTTCATCCCTTTTTCCCACTTTTCATTTTACTCGATGACCAAAAACCTTCTGCAAGAATCTCATGCTATAATTACAAGCTGCATTCCATAATAGGCAATACAAGTCTCTAAATTGTCTTTGTTCTTAATCGTGAGGAATTTTACAAGACACATCTCACATTTTCATAAATTTTATACTACTCTGTTCTGTTTCAATTACAAGCTTAAAAAAGTTAAACAAAGAGATAAATATATGTTAACAACAACATTCCATCTTACTCTTCAAATCCTCAAAACAAATTCTGAATCATCTCATGTCAAATAATATGCAAATTTTCTCATATTCATAACAAAATTCAATCAGATAACTCACTTTCCAAACTACAGGCGCTCTAAAAGTATACTGACAACATAATTTACCAGATTCCTATCAATGTACTCAGTTAATCATATTGGTTAACAAGAATTGCACCTTAGGGATGAAAGACGAGAGCTTTGAGTGAACATCCGATCCCGGAGTGAGCGCAAAGCCAAGAAAAGCAGAAACTATCGATGCCCGGAGCTTCCGCCGGAGCATAATGGTAAGCCGCACGGCCCTCACGATCCATCGCACTTCCTTCAGGTAAGCACCACTCTCAATCAGCGACGCGATTTCCTTCAGATCTGGATCAAAAACAAAACGAGAATAAAAATCACCAAAAACCTACCAAATTCGACAACAAAAAAAGCAAGAAAGATCAAAAGCTTCTACGCTGGAGGGTGAACGGAGCGGCAGCAGAGGAGACGGAGTTCGAGGGAGGTGGAGGCTGCTGCTGGGCCTCCTTCATCTCCACGTCCTGCGTCATCGATTCGCTTCTTCTGAAGAGATTGAAGATCAAAATGGAGGAATTCAAGGGAACAGCAGCGATGAGCAGAAGCTAGGGTTTCAATTTCAACCCGATTGAGAGAGAGAGAGAGAGAGAGAACTTGGGAGGGTGATCTAAGTTAAGTTGCTCCGCGGGTTAGCGTATGCGAGCCCCCGTGAGATGTACTCGATCATGACCGTCCGATTGGAAGAGATGTGAGAAAATCAAAATTATTCATAAAGTATTGGTCAAATTCACACTTACCCCCCTCAACTATGGCAAATGTTAGTTTTGGTCCTTCAATCCCAGAAAATTAATCTTTTGGCCTATGAATCACCCAAAAGCATGTTATTGATCCTTAAATTATATAGAGAAATTCATTTTGTGTGTTTCTTTTAGGCCTTGCTTGGGAGAGGTGAAGTAGAGGTTCATAATGGAGGGTAGGGTAGGGTAAAGTAAGGTAAAGGGAGTTTTTAAGTTATACCTTGTTTGTGATTAAGGTAAGGTAATGGAGGTTACCAAACCTTGTAATGTTTGGATTGAAGGTAATAGAGAGTAAGGTATTATGATAATATTACTAAAATACCCTTATAACAAAGAGATATGTTGATGATATATATGAGTGTTTTGGGTTTGTTGTTGGAGATAATGAAATTTGTTTTTCATTTAAAGATTTGGGATTTATCTTAATTTTTTTTAAAGCATATTGTGAAACTTTTTTAAAAAATGAAAGGAAAAATTATGTTTACAATTAATGTAAAAGCAAATTATTAATAATTAAATGAACATTAGTATAAAAATTAACTAAAATCGTGAATTTATATTAATTACATTTCATTTTTTTAATTTTTCTAAATTTTGTAAATAATTGAATAACTAATAAAGAACCCCGATGCCAGGGTTAAAAAAAAATAATAAAGACCTCGATACCCGATGCCTGGGATCCAAAAAAAACTGATAAAAACCCCTCGGAACCCCGATGCCGGTGTTCCCAAAAAAAAAAAGACTTGGTAAAGAGAGCCACTTGAACTCTCACACAGCCACCATATTATATTACTAACAATTCATCAAGCTAAGTAATATTACATAATCACCACCATTCCATTCTGAAAAAAATATAAGAAACTTAATCATATAAGTAGTCTTACCACAGCTTCATGACAAGGATATATGATCAGCTTACAAGTTGAAATTGTTCAAACATCATAAACAAGTTCAAATTGTTCACAAAAACTACTAAAGTCTTATAACATTCATTGTTGCGGGTCATCATCATAATCCAACCAACTCAACAATAAAGCCTTGCGTTCCTCTATTGGACATTTAATTAAACCTTCCAATAACTTAGAATCTTTGATAAGAAACCTGTAAGCTTTTCCAAGAATAGGGTGTGAGATCCCTAAATCTTTGAGCATACCCCAAACATCATAATCTTTGGTAGGATCGGTGGTAGATGCTTGAACTAACATGTTGGTGAATTGAAGAAGAGCATCAGCTACTATCTCAATCGTTGTAGCCACTTTGTCACCATTGTCATCATCATTATTCATTCCTTTACTCTTCTTGTGACTAGATGAACTTGGAGCTTGAGTTTGTGATTGTTGATTTGTAGCCATTGGTGATGCTTCATCTTGCCCTTCGTTGTCATGCTCATGAGTATTTGGACTTTCACCCAAATTCTCTAAGTTCACTGTGTTCTGTGAAACTAACAAATCAATTTCGTCTATTGTGTTTCCCGAAGAATTTATTTCATTTCGCCTCCGTCTCCTCATTTCTGATGCAGTCTCCGCTTGTACCCCAGTTGCCCGATCTTGTCCATAAAGTTGAACAAGTTTCTCATAATTTCTTACCCTTTTATTCATCCATTCAGCAGCTTCTGGTTTGGCCTAAATGTAAAATAATGGTGTTATCAGAATGTAGTTAGCATTACTTCTTTATTAAACAAAGTATAAAAATTTACCTCAATTAAATGTTGCCATACTTCAGACTCAGCATGCCACATTTCGCTAGTTGGATTCCATGCAAACCCGCTCATTCTATTCTTGAAAATGTCATACCACCTTATAAAAGCTCGTTTTATATTTTTCATCCGGTTTTGAGCTCTTTCTTTGTCTATTGGCTTATCCAAAAATTTACTTCTCACTTCATTTACTATGTTCTCCAATGCATGTGTGGTGAATGTTCCACCAACTCTATTTCCCATTGTTTGTTGATGCAAGTACACATCAATCAAAGCATCATCCATAGCAAACGTCCATATACACATGTTACTTCCATCATGAACATTTGAACTTGATTTCCTCTTTGACATATTTTAAACTACATTGATAAGAACACAAAATTATTAATAACAACGGAATATTTAAAATCCATAGATATTTGTAGTTAAAAAAGTTTGCAAGAAGGCACACAATGAAATAAAATAAATGCATTACATTACATCAACAACAATGTAATTAGTACATAAAACAACATCATCCATTATACAATAATGCAAAAACAACATCACCCATTTAACAATATTATCCATTTGACAACATCAAGAACTCACTCAACATAACCTTACAAAAAATAAACTACACTGTGAAGACAACATCAATCATGTAACAATGCACCAATAACTTACTCGACATAATTAGTCCACATTTCAACTGCTATAGCATCCCTAATAATTTCTCCAGCAATTGTTTCTTCACTATTTTCCCCGGTGCCATCATGCTCATCTTGAACTTCATCACTAAGTTCGTTATCAACTTGAGCAATTAATATATCATCAGGATCTACACCCATTAAATAATTGTGCAAAATACAACATGCAAAAATAATTTCCTTTTGTGTTTCCAAACCATAATGTGGCTCCGTCGAGCTCCCTATTATAGGAAAACGCTTCTTCACGACGCCAAATGCTCGCTCGATAGAATTTCTTAGAGATGCATGGCGAAGATTAAATAATTCATGTGGATTTCGTGGTGGGTTCCTTGAGTATTCCTTCAAGTGGTATCGCTCTCCTCTATATGGTGTAATAAGCCCACTTCTTAACATGAATCCAGCATCAACAAAGGTAATATTTTCCTAAATAACAAATGGACTATGTTATAACATTGTTTGTGTATATATGGTCTTTAATAAAATATTAGATCATGTCAACAATTACCTTGAGGGATTTTTAGTGGACAAGCTCTACTTAACGCATTTTTCATTATTCTTGAATCAGATGTTGTTCCTTCCCACCCAGGTAACACGTAAGTGAATTTTAAATCGAATGTGCATGCAGCCAACACATTTTGTGTTGGGTATTCCTTCCTTCCACGAAACCTAGGAGCGTCGGCATTGGCAACTTTTACACGAACATGTGTTCCATCAATCGCACCAACACAATCCTGGGATAAATTTAATATTTTATTCACACTATACACAATTGTAATAAAATTAAAATTCATTAGGGATTCGATTACCTTAAAATATGGATAGAACCTACTGCTGCTGAATATTTCTGAAGGGATTTCTGAGCCATCAGGTTGTACTAAGTATTTTTCCTCTAACTCTACTATAGCTTGCAATACATTATGAAAATGACAGGAGATTGTCTCACAAGAACGACGGAAGAAGAAAGGTAGTTCACGATGGGAGACATTATGACCTAATAAATATAGAGTTCTTGCAACTTGCTCCTCGATAGACACTTGCAAAGTTGGTCTAAGACCTCCGTCTCTAACTAATATTTCACATAATCCTAGAAAAGCTCTAGGACTCATTCTTATCATGTTATGACACAGATCACTTGACAACAAATGTGACATTAGTTCATCTCTTGCTTGGTCTCCATGAAGGCGTAATTCACGAGCAATTTGATTGTTGACATGCTTATGTTCCTTCTTACGTCTTGCAATCCAACTAATCACTAGCATAATAACTTGAATTGCTGCTAAATGGTGCAAACGTTGCAATTTAATATAAGGATTGTCCAATAGCTTTTTCTTGTCCGCCATCTAAAAAAAATAAATTATCAAATTTTGCACCAAAAAAAAAAAATAATGTATGACCCTACAATATGATAACATGCAAAAAAAAAATTAACTATGGAAAATAACCCATATGTCATACAAAGAAAAGGAGATACAATTTAAAGCATTTATATTGGCTTTAAAGAATTAAATGAGAAATTTATTTAATGTGGCTTTCACACACACAATTTCATTCAGCCCAATGCCTGGCAATAAATAATTGTCCACCTCCACAACCTAAACATCTTAACAGGCTTCATCTTAAATCCTCTTGATTTATGATCCTAGTTATCATTATCAATGACTTTAAGATGCTTGAGAGAATGATGTACACTTTCTTGTGGGGAGAGGAAGTGTTGGAAGTATCTGGCAATGATAGCATAAGAGAATTTTATAAACTATGTTTATTTGAAAAAGCCACATGCTTGATTAGTTGACAAAGTTGGTGTGATCTATTTAAGAAACAGAAATTCTAACAGAAAAACCCATCCCATCATCAAAAAGAAATAATTACTTCTTCAACACTATTTATTAGTAAAACACTTCACTCTTTGAATTTAAATCCACTGCATATTATATAATTTGGAATGCTTGATACCTTGTTCACGGGTGTGAATAATTTTATATATTCCACAATTTAATGTCTATAGTTTAAAGATAATAGTTTAAAAAACCATGAACTTTAATGATATCCTTAGGAAACATTAGCTATTCATTCTGATATACATGAAAAGAAAAAACCCAAGCATCAACATCAGTAAGTATAATGCGGTTTTGGAAATTTTAAAATCAATTACACTTACTATATTCTTTATTCTCAATTTAATCAAATTCCAATTGATGGTACATTTCAGTCCATAGATGTACGCATCTTTGTGAAAAGACTGTTTAATTCCTTGTGTTTCTTTGGGTGGTCCACTAAAACGAGGCAAAATATCAGCTACTATAAATTCGACAGCTGCATCAACATCATTTGCATGTTCAATGGAAACAGAGGGGCAGAAAAAAGCTACTTAAGAAAACTATGAGAGTTCACATGAAAGCCAATATTATACAAATTATATACACAACCTGAACTTCACATTCAAGAAAGCATTTTTTTTTTTTGTATCATACGAAATGACCAACTGAACAATTTTGGTTAGTATGAACCAGAAACCCATAATTGAATTTAGTAGTCAAACAAAATATTACACAAATTAACAGAACCAGTTTATTTGATCCACCAGCTATCAAATAATGGAGCAAAATGTAAAACTCAAACAAGAAGCTTAGGCCATGGAATTCATCTTCTCTCACCTAGACCCCACAATTAAATTTACTATCCAAACCAAATAAATAACTACAAAAGCAGACTGCCATCTTTTTCAGTTTTTACTCACACCATCACCAAATTCGACCTCTACTTGCATGATCTCAAGTTGCCAACAAACATCATGAACATTAGCAACAGGTTGCCTCTATAACTAAATTCATAGATGGAAACAATGGCATTTCACATTTGAAAACTATTAATACCAGGGAAAGAACAGAAGCACTTGAAGAGATTTATGTAGATGGAAGAGATCAATGGAGAAGGAGAAGGGATCTCACCCAAAGATGAAGGGGAAATATTGTCTAGGCCCCAGTTCCAGGTGGAGTCGCTGCGGTGAAGCTCACACGCAGTGAAGCTCTCTCAGCCGAAGCTCTCTCAGCCAAATTCCCCTGATAGTTTGAAAACCTAACAATGGATGGAAATTATTAAAAAGCTCAAGGGTATTTCATCCAGTTAAAAAACAAAACCTTCTCAACCCCCCAATTTGGAGGGTTGAGAAAAGGGGGTAAATGGAGGTTTCTCAACCCTCCATTTAACCCCCTCAAACCCTACCCTTACTAAAACCCTGGATCCAAACAAGGGTTGGTTGAGACCTTACTTTACAAAACCTCCAATAACCCTCTCCCAAGCAAGGCCTAAGTGATTTCAAATATATATATATATATATATATAACAGCTAACAATGAATAATATGAAGAATTAAAGCAAATATTTTCATCCAATTTATAATAGAGTTTCATATTAAAAGTATAATATTTATAAATAATAACTAAAACCACCACATGAACAAAAGATCCAATTGACATTGCAATTTTCTCATAACTCAAAAAAGTTAAGCGTTTGTTAGAATGGTTTAGCTACATTTATAAATATATATATATATATATATATATATATATGTAAACTTAAAGTAAAAAATAAAAAGAATATTTAGATGCCAAAACTAAAAATAATATTTTTTGAACTAGAGCAATGTTGGTAAAAAAAATCCAAAAACACTAATAATAATAATAATAATAATAATAATAATAATAATAATAATAATAATAATAATAATAATAATAATAATAATATCAAGTGCAAGTGGAAGCTGGAAACTACAAAAAACAAAAACTTAGGGCCTGTTTGGATGCAAAATAAAAAATATAGCATAATTTTATTATGTAAGAAGTGCAACTGATTATTACAGAAATTATGGCAGATTTTATTCCTACAAAATGGGTGTTTGGGTAACAAAATAAAAAAATATTACAAAAACTATTACATATTTTTTTCTTCCAGAATGAGTGTTTGTTTTGCAAAATAAATAATTATTACATAATAAAAATTACCGTTGAGAATTCAAATTTGAAAAATAGCCGTTTGAATATAGTCATTGTAAATATAACCATTATAATTATAGTCGTTATCATTTTCCCCTATTTATATACATGATTCCTTTGCATTATACACATATTGTTCTTCTTCTTAAGTTGAAAAATTAATAATTCTAACCATTGTTTCACCATGGATTTCTTAAATCTTTGGAGGAAAAAAAATGAAGAAGATGATATATTAATGCTTAGCTATTGGTCAAGAGAATGTCCAGCAACTTCCACAAATGTAAAACATCACACGTCCATTCTTACAGGTGCTGCTGATGTACAAGAAATTCTTGAAGGCCATGAGGAACGTTGCCAAAGAGAATTTCGTATGGAGCCTCATATATTTCAAGAACTGGTTGATCGTTTGAAAGAAAAATCGCTCCTCTGCAACTCAAAACGGACAACAGTCGAGGAGCAACTAGCAATGTTTATGTACACTCTTGCTCATAATGCTAGTAACAGTGATGTGCAAGAGCGATTTCAGCATTCTGCAGAAACGGTTAGTCGATATTTTAGTAAAGTACTTAAAGTTGTTAATCGACTTGCTCGTGAATACATAGAACCTCCATCGACAATAACATCACCAGTTATTCAGAATACCCGAAAATTTTTCCCATATTTCATGGTAGGCAAAGCTATATATTATGAATTTTATTGTGATTTTTTTGTCGTTGTAAATGTTAATATGTTTGTTTATTTTTTTAGGATTGTGTTGGTGCTATTGATGGAACACATATTCCTATCACGATTTCTTTGAATAAACAAGATCCTTACAGAAACAGAAAGCAAACACTATCATAGAATGTTAATGGTCGCATGTGATTTTGATCTTCGTTTTGTATATGTACGAGACGGGTGGGAAGGATCTGCTTCTGATGCTAGGATTCTCCAACGTTCGATTGAACAAGGTTTTGAAGTCCCAAGGAGTAAATATTATCTTATAGATGCAGGATATGCTAATACCCTGAATTTTATTGCTCCATATAGAGGTGTCCATTACCATTTGCAGGAGCAAGGTCGAGCGTAATCTAAACCGACCAATTATAAAGAACTATTTAATTTACGACATGCGTCATTAAGGAATCATGTTGAACGCATCATCGGTATTTTGAAGATGAGATTTTCGATACTTAAAGTAGCAACTTTTCATCCAATCGGCTCTCAAACTGATATAGTAGTTGCTACTTGTATGTTGCATAACTTCATCCGTATACATAACGGTACAGATATTGTTGAGGATTTTGATAGTGAAGCCGAAGAAACTATTGTTCCTAATGGAGATGAGTCATACGGAGAAGATGTTGACACCATGAACTCTGAGCGAAATGTAGCTGCTCGTAAAAGAGATGAAATAGCAATGCAAATGTGGACTGATTATTGTAGATATCGCCGAGATAGACAATAGGTTTGTGGTAATCATAAAATTGTTTCTTAGACATTGTATCGGCAAGCTCTTTTGAATGAATGAAATTAATGGCAAAGAATCTGAAAGTTTGGATGTTGAATGCCTATCTTGAATAGCATTATAGAGTATATTACACGACAAAAGGATACTTAACAAATTAATGGCAAAAAATTACCTAAAATCAAAACATTCTCATAACAACTAGTAAAAGAAAAGGATATTTAACAATCATACAAAAAATTATATTCAACAAGTTTATGAAAAAGTATATTCAACAGGTACATAATGAAAAAGATTCCCATAACAAGTACAAACAAGAAAAGGATATTTAACAAGTTCAAAATTACAAGTTCATAATCAAAACAAGTTCATGATCATCTCTTAGTCAATTTTGGTAAACATCATTTTGAGCCATGGCACTCTATGATCTTCTTGAAGACATAGAAAGAGTTCACGATAACTTTTATCTTTAATGAAAATTTGAGTAGCTTTGAACATTTCCTCTTCTGTGAAAATGACACTCATTTGATTGAACACCTTCATGCAATCTTCTATTGTGTGCTTTTCCACTACTTGAGTGCCCTTGAGAACTTCGAGATATTCTTTGTTCTCGCGCTCTCAAAATGCAATGTACTTGTCCATATTGAATGATGACTCTTGAGGCCTTTTCCCTTTTCTCTCCCTTTTTCTTCTCTGCCCATCTTGATCTCTTATTCCCCGAAGAATTTCATTGCTTGAACTTTGAGTTTGAGGATTCCGTGGTTGAGAACTAGGAGGTTCCACTTGCATGATATCATCATCCTCAGCTTCGTGTATAGGTGATGGGTGCCTTGAATCGGTTGGAGTAAAAAAACTTGGACTTGGAGTGTGCATAGATGATTGAGAAATATCTTCATAATCTTCTATACCACGAGATCGTTTGCCTTCAGCATATCTTCCTTCCTATATTTTAAATATATAATATGTTAGTAGCATTAAACTTTATAAGAGTAACATATTAGAAAATATATGCTTATCCTCATAAACCTCCTGCAAAGCTGTAAAGTATGGAAACGGTCTAGTATGCCACTTCCTTGCATCCTTATTCCTCTGTTTGATTTTTCCAAATTAGATGGTTGTAATTAATGAAATCATTCATTATTTATGTACATACCTCTAGTAGTGGTGCCCAAACATCATCAGGAGCCGATACAATGTGTTTTTCATAATCCCATGAAAAGCCACTTAATTCAGAAAACCCTTTTAGAAGCTTGTAGGTTTTTTTTCAAATCTTGTTCTAATGCTTTGAATTGGCTTGTGGCGATGCTTGGATTGGAAAACTTGGTTATCATGTCACATACCATCTTGTTCCATGCTTCTTTGGTCCATCCATTTTGTGAACGGTATGCAGGAGTATTATACTCACCCAATAACTTTACTAGGTGAGCCTTGTGAATTTCATACCACTTTGCCCTACTTTCATGTCTTCCTTCACTTGCCACACCTTCACTTGCCATAAGATAGTATTTGATAGCTTGTAATTGATAGGCTGTATATTCTGCAGCAAAAAGGCCTCAGCACTATACTCAAAAGATGCTTTTCATTATTTCCATATCTTCAACGCAAAAGAACAGGAAAGAAACAAAGACATTAATTGTATTATTAATCTCAATATGGAACACATGCTTCAAAGTAATTAACTGTTTGATCTCTGTATTTAATTATAAAACCAAACACACCACTTTTACTTTGTAATAAACTATATTAAAGCTAGCACTTGATCCCAAACACTGTTACCGTAGCCTTTTTGCATGAAAATTAATGAAACAAGTAGCAAATTGAGTTTGACAGCATGTTTTCCATCCCTCTACTATTCTGTTGAGGCAATACCATATAAATATATACATTGATAAAATATATATATATATATATATATATATATATACTTTCATGTGAGGTTGAAGCTGTTTTCCATTTGGTTTATATTGTCATCTCCTTTTCGATCATTATTACTAGCATTGAAGTCAACCGAAAAATATTATATATTCTCATGTGAATAAAGTTCTAGGTGATAGATACTTGATACATGCATGATCCCTTTAATTATTTCAGTTGAAAATTAATTAAGTTTTAATCAAATCTTGAAGTTCATTACCAACCACAAATTCAAAAATGATCTTACCTCTCATTATTGGTACCACTTCACCAATTAATAAAAACAAGGAAAATTATTGTACTGATTAGCTAGATATACTAGTTCCTTGATCATGATTTAGCCAAGAGTACTTAATTACATGAGTTCTTGATCATTGATATATAATTCTGAACTACAATATTAAGATATATAAATCCTAATAATTACAAAGTCATCAAAACCAGTACATTTTACTAATATTAAATCTTGCAATTAATGAAATTATCAGGTATCAAAAGAATATAGTATGCGTAAGAAATGGAAAGAGACAATTAATGCAATTATATAAATAGAAGATGATATCTTTCTTCATCTGTCTTCTCGTATAATCAAATTTCAGAAACTCAATCTGCTACAGTTACCAAAAATTAACATAAATAAAACATCAAACTCATATAGTCAGACACAACACAAAATTTTCCAAATACTCTCAAGTGCAAGTTTTCCATCCCTCTACTATCCTTCCAGGTGATCTCCTCCAATAATCCTTACAAAATGAACGATCAAACTCGATATTGTCAGACACAACACAAAATTGCTAGCTATCTTCGTATTTATCATCTTTGTCAAACTAAGATACAAATGCAGTTTTGGATTGGCTGATTACTGGGTTCTCTCTATCTACTCTACCCAACACCTTGATTATCGGGCTTGCTTTACTAAAAGCTATGTATGGAGATTAAGCTTCCAAATTGCTCAGCCCGATAATTGTCTTACAGAGTTTGGTTTGGTATACGCTACTGCTTTTTCTGTTTGAAGTCAGGGCTGCTGATGAAATCATTCCTGATCCAACTGACAGTTCAAGTAAGACTTTACTTTTGAATTTTTTTCTTAAAATACTTGAGCTGAATTTCCTGTTACAAACTACAAGAGTTCTAAGGCCAATCCAATTGACATGTTGTTTTGAAGTGTATTACTCATAACCTTTTGAAATGCTAAAACATTTTATACCCAAGGCATGTATATCAAAAATTCAGCAATCAGTAGAATAACCAAGATCCATATCAATGAAACTTTGAGAGATGATGATCACTTGTATTTTCATTAACAACGCCAAGAGAAAATACACAGCAACCATATTTCTACAAGATCTACAACCAACAATTTATAAATGGATTGAGAAAGTACAAGGCCATATTCTCTATATCAACAATTTCAGTTTTTTAAATTTATCTAGAGTAGGAAACTCTCAAGAACAAAGAAACAAGGAAAGCAAAAACTATACAAAGATTGAGATCTATCTAGGCTTAGAAAATTCTGAAAGAACAAAAGAAACAAGGAAATTCATAGTTCATAGATGATCTATACAAACATTGAGATCAAACTCTACCTCTATACCATTAAAAAAATCACAAACAATATTCAATCAAAAGAAAATAGATCAACACAATCAGTCAACATATTCAATGGGAAATTGGTGAGTTTGATCCAAGGAAACACCAAACCTTGAAAAGAGAGGAGAAACTGAGAAGATGGCCGGAGGAGGAGGAGGGGCTGCTGCTCCGGCGTTGGGTTCCTGCTCCGACGGAGGAGAATGAGGGGCTGCTGCTCCGGTGGAGATGGCGGGGCTGCAACTCCGGCGTTGGGCTGCTGCTTTGGCGGAGGAGGAGGAGGCAGGATCTTGGCCGAGAAAGTGGAAAATGACTGGGAAGAAGACGACGCTGATGGAGAGATAGTGGAGAGGTAGACGATGGACACGCCAGTGAAGATGACGCCGGGAGATGCAACGCAGCCGATCGTTGAAGAAAAGAAAGACGACAAGAGAGAGAGAGAGAGAGAGAGAGAGAGAGAGAGAGAGAGAGATTTGAGAGAAACACAAACACAACTCTCACGAGTTTTGGCATAAAGAAATATTCCAGTCTGATTGGAATATTTTTTTATGCCATATTTCCCACTTTATGCCATAATTCTGTAGTGTAAAATAGTTACCCAAACACCTATTATGCCATAATCCTGTCAAAATATTATATTATGCCATATTGTACAGATTATGGCATAATATTGGGTTATCCAAACATGGCCTTATTCTTAAAATTAAATAACAAATCACTACAAGACAGAGGACTGGAAAAATTTGTTGTTATCGGCCCCATTTTGATCTCAATATCTCTATAGCAGCGGATAGCCAATTAGCCATTAAATCCTCCATTGCTATATATATATATATTTGCAAGAAATGGGCACTTTTGCCCATATCCCATCCGTTAGGGTTAGAGCTACACAATGATTTGCTGCGGAAAATTTTGCCGCTATAATCCACATTTTTTTATCGCTATAATTCTTATAGAGGCGAAACATTTTTACAGCTATAGAATTTTTTTGGTATCCTATAACAACAAAAAAATCTTCCATTATAGTCCTCATAACTCACCCAAAGTATTAAATCCTATAAATTGAGTATATGCTTTAATAGCTAATCAAATATGTTTTTAATATAGACAAATATATATGTATATATTTATGAGACAACATCAAAGACTACATTAATATTTTAATTTATTAATCTCACACCATAAAATTACAAAAAATGATAAACTAAAGAAATTTTTTTTATAATCAGTATACATATTATAAGAAAACACACACATATACAAACATACATGTGCACACACACAAATATTATTAGTCTCTCATGACAACAAAGTATACACATATAGACATCAAGCACATGATAGATGGTTAGCTTTGTGATTTACTGAGTGACTTGGGTCTTGGCATCAGTTGTGATGCGGCGACGAAGTTGGCAACATATCATCCAAGAGGTGCGTTACAATCTTGTCATAGCTCACAATACCCATGAACTATATAACTCATGCACTATGACAACCTGGATGTATGGAATCTTTGGGAAAGCAAAGAAACACCCTAAAAACAAATAAACAAATTACCAAAATTAATTATTATAACAATAAAAAAATCAACACTACATAAATGGGAATCTCCATGCCTCTTTTAGTGATTAGCACAAAAAGCCTTGATTTTTGAAGAATTTTTTGGGTGGGTCGTAAATATATTTGCATAGCATTTAACATAAATATAAAAAGTTAGCATAAATCATTTTGATCAATTTGCTAATATATTTTTCATTTTTTTTTTCTATGTATATATGTATCATTTAATATATATCTTACTTGCATACTTGTGTTCGAAACGTCATACGATGAAAGATGATTGATAAGTGTACATTTATGTGTTATTTAATATCATTTTGTATACTTATTCGGTGTGTATTAGAGTATTTTTATGGAAGATGATGCTAAACATGGTGAAAATTGTATTTCTAAGTACCGGGTAGTACTAAAGGACAAGAGAGAGCCAAAATAAACAACAAAGAACTAAAATGAGGAAGATAGAACTCTCTCGGCATCAATAATTGAAGAACAAGCCAAACAGAACCATTTACGGGCACCTTATGATCGTGCTTATGGCTGTAAACCTCAGGCAGAGAACCTTGTGAACATGCTCATGGCCATAAAAAGGAGCATGAGGATCAGACTGAGGGACTTATGGGTAGGACTTACGCTTGTAAATCAGATTGTAAGGGTTGTCTAGAGGAGCTTACACATAACACATACGCCTATAAGGGTGGTCGCAAGTGCAATCTAGAGAAGATTGAGGCCCAATGGTTATGGCCGAAAGCTTGGCTATAACACTAAGACATAAGACCTTATGGACGGGACTTACGGGTGGTAAGATGTCCCATAAGGCATGCACCCCATCATCCCTAGCTCCTAATGCCCTCATTCTTACACCTGTAAGTAGCATGTAAGTGGCTAGGTAAAAAAAATTTTGATGAGGGTTTTGAATAGATCTTTTGACGGCCAAGCTTTGGTCAAAAAAGAGGGAGTTTTCTCTAGACCTTTTAGGGCTAATCATTAGGGAGAAAAGGCTTACCCACCTTAATAGAAGGAGATTGTAGCTGTCGAGGAGCACCTTGGAGGTATTTGTAGAAGATAAACGGGAAGTCCTCCAGCAATCTCAAGAGGTGCAATTGGAAAGGGGTTTTAATGCTCTCAATGATTCATGTTAGGGCATAGATGAACTCTAGGGTTAGATTTAATTAACATTGGTTGTGGATCTTTCATGCTTTACTTTGATTATTAATTGTAATCCTTTACTTTTGAATTCAATTGTGTGTTCTTATTATCTTGAATGCTATTGAGGCGAAAGCCCTAATTTCATGTATGATATGTTTGTGTGAAGATTCAAGAGAATAGGAAAGCTGCGATTGAAGGGGATTTGTGAGCAAGCCTAGAGATAGAAGTCGAGAGTTCTCCTTCCAGAATCTTTCCGAGTGAATTGAAAAGTGATTTTATACTTTTTTCAATCATAGAGAGTAGATTTAGAGAGAGATCTCATTTCTACTTTGAATGGGTTTAGGGGCAATCATTTCGAGAGAATGGTTGTTTACACTTTGAATACTTGTTAATTCTTGTTAAGATTTCATTAAGTATAATGTAATCGTGGGGTTGTCTGTATCAACACTGTACTAGATCAGTTACTATTCACCTTAAGAAAGGGGATAATATAATTTAAGATTTCTCTTGATTCAAATAGTATTGCTAGTATAAAATCTTTGTCCTGGACTTACAAAACCTTAGAGAGAGTTTATGCCCGAGCATCCTGTTTCTTTGCTTGCTGACAGGGACGCAAGTGTACCTGCTGATCGCATAATAAAATGTGCGTAAATGTAGAGTGTCAGTCCATAGGGAAAAAATGAATACTAGTAGTAATCCTAAACCTAAAAAATAGCCTAAGTAACTGAATGTTGTGTGTGTGAATAAAAGAAAGCGAAGATAAGAAAATATGGAAAATAATAGGAGTGAAGTCAAGGAAGAAAGTGATGTCCGAGTATAGCATCCTTATAGGTTATAAAGTGCAGGATAAAGGTTATTTATGCATGCAATCCTATTTGAACTGAGATATTTTCAGAATTATACTAGACCCCGATTTCTCAGGCGAAGAATAACTAAATAAGTGCAAAGCTGATACAGACATCCAAACAATCGCATTAACACTCCATGAAACCTTACTGTGAGCTAATGGCAATCTCCTAAATAGATAATCTCCCCTATAGAGAGAGATTATCCCTAATCCAAATATAGAGTAGAGATGTGATTTCTCCTAAAATCTACTCCACATGATTGCAAAGAGTATAGAAATTATCACTAACCAATACCGAAGGATTGTGATAGATAAAGTCTCCAAAGCACCCTAACTCACTATCCTCTCGAATTGTGGAATATCTATCTTAGGTGGGAATTTCTTCTCGTCATGTAGCACACCAGACATGATAGTTAGGACTTTCGCCTCATTAGCAACCAAGCATTCAAACACACAATTAGATTTAAGTAGAAATGATTGCAATCAAGAAAACAATTAAAGTAACAAAGATCCAACAACCAACGTCAAAAGTATAAACCCTAGAGTTTAACTATACTCAAATATCTACAAATTAGCCTTCCATTAATGGGGAGCAAACATCTGAGATAGAAATAATAGGAGGAAACATGAAAGGCATGAAAACCCTTTCTCAATCTTGCCGATGAAGGATCGCCAGAGAAACCCTAGGAAAGCTTCCACGCACGGCACCAAGGTGAACTTGATGGCTATGATCTTCAATCCCCTTAAATGTTGATCCGAATCTCCCTTGAAATTTCCCTTAAGTGCTGGAGATTCGTCTCTTATCTTCTCTAACTTTGCCTCCAGGAAACGCCGGAAAAGGAAAGAATTCAATGCTTTAAAAATTCACATAAGTTTTATTTATACCCGACTGCTTACAGGCTACTTACGGGCATAAAGATGTGGCCGTAAGGGAGCTGGAGAAGATGATCGTGACCTTTACGGGAACATTTCGGCCATAAGTCACGTCCGTAAGGTCTTCTATTTATGTTAGGGTTACATACGATCATAAGCAATGGACTGTAAGCTTCACTTGTTCTGCTTCTTGCAACCATCCTTATGAGCATAAGCTTTAGTCATAAGCTCCTCTGGATGTTCCTTATAAGCATCCTTAAGGGATTAATTTTTGTTTGTAAGGTCCTCTAAATTGGCTCTGAATCCCTTTATCAGCATAAGCATGCCTGCAAGGTCCATTGGAAATAACTTACAACTATAAGGTTGGCTGTAAGCTATCCATAAGCCACCCAGTTTGCCTTGTCCTTGTTCAAATGATGCCGAGAGAGCTCCAACTTCATCGTTTGAGGTCTGAAATACTTTTTTTAGCTCTCTCTCTCTCTCTCTCTCTTCTTGAAATGCTGCCCTATGCCTGAGAATGTGAAACCTACTAGATTTAGTATCGAATTTCACAATACGATTCTAAAACATGCCGAATGAGTGTACAAAGTGACATAAAATACATGCATGTTGTACACTCATCACTTGCTTAGCCTTATTCATTTTAATACTTTTGATTTCTGTTTTTTTTTTAATTTTGTTTTCACATCACACAACTTTGAGTAGGCTAGTTTCCGGATTAAGGATTAGTACTGGTAGACTCTATTTCCACTGAGGATCGATACCTTGCTCTTTAGCACACTTTTATTACAAGATTGTAATGCACACTTGCTTCCCTATCAATGATCGACGAGCAAATATTTCTTGGTTTCAATTTTTGTACTTATTGTAAATAAATGTACCTACATTGCACAACGAAGTGAATTTGGAGTATCATTATAAATTGAATATTTATGGTTTAATATCACAGTGTTTCAGAAAAGAATAAAATGATGATCAGTGAGTTAATTTCCTTCATTATATGTGGCTACCTCAACTATAGATCTGTAAGCTCTTGAATTAAATCTTTCTTTCTTTCATTTTCTAGCTACAATAAACATGCATGGAAATGGACTAGTAAAATGTCTAGACATTTGCAAGATCCATATTTTCTCTCATGAGATGAGCCTAGAATTGAATCATGGTCTAGATTGATTTATAGATTATTTCTAAGTTCATAGATTTCAAAAAAATTAAAAAGAAAAGCAAAAATAAATAGAAGTATATCATAATTACATTGTGAAGTAACAAAGTTATGAAATTTTAGATAAACTTATACAACAGAAGATGTATATATTGTAACTTACTGATGATTTCTTTGTCACAACACTAGGTGATACTAGACATGATCCTTCATTTGATTGGTTGGTTGGGCAAATTGTTAGTTTATTTAGTTTTCATTTTTGTTTTGTGGTGTGGATGATGGTTCATAATTAAAAATATCAAATGAGGTATAAGGAAACTCAAGTAATACCTGAAGAGTCACCAGCACACACTTGCTTCATCAAACCAAGAATATTATTCTATTAAAAGAACCACAATAAATAAAGAAAATAGTCACAATCTAACTGACATTAGTTGACATATTTCCATACCCTTTGCTGAATATTTGTTTGTGATAGGGGTGCAAGCGTACGCGCCAATCAAGTAGTAAAGTGTCTGTGAAAGTAGGGTATCGGTTCACAGGGAAGATCTAGAGTACTAGTACTAATTCCTATCCCAAAAATTAACCTAATAGAAAATAGTAGTGCATGTGAACAAACTAAAAAGCAAGAAATGTGAAATAAAAAGAGTAGAAGAATCAAGAGAAGAAACGATGTCCGGGCATAGCATGCCTCTCTAGAGGTTTGTTAAATTTAGGACAAAGGTTGTCTAAACATGTAATTCTATTTAAACCGAGAGATTTACTAAAGTATACTAAACCCTTCTTACAAGGGTGAATAGTAACTGATTCAATACAGTGCTGATACAGTCACCACATAATCTCTTTGCATTATTTGACATCGCTATGTGGATTAACAAAAATTTTTCAAATAGGCAATCCTTCTTGTAAAGAGATTGCCCCTAATCCAATACAGAATAGAAATGTGATTTCTACCAAGATTTATTCCTCATGATTGCAAAGATCATGGAAATAACTTATTAGCCCACTTGGGAGGGTTGAGGAAGAAGAATCCCTTCTAATCATGGCATGTCTATGATAGGTGGATATTTCTAATCATCACAAAACACATCAAATATGATGACTAGGGATTTCGCTATGATAGCAATCAAGCAGTACAAACATGCAATTAGATTCAAATAACATGGATTGCAATTAAGAAATAATTAAACTATAAGGATCCACAACCAATGTCAAAAGATAAAACCCTAGAGGTTAGCTATGTCTAAACATCTACAAAATTAGCGCTTTATTAATGGAGGGCAAGCATTCAAATTGCAAGATATGAAGAGAACTAAGTAGACATAAAAGCTTGCTTCTCAATCGCGCCGGAAGTTGACCGCTGAAGCACCCAAGGACCTTCCATGAATGCCGCCAAGAAGGGCTTGACAGCTATGATCTCCTTCTCCAAGATGGTCGGGTTGGATCTTCTCCTAAAATCGCCTTCAAAGCTATGGAGATTCACCCCTCTTCTTTCCTTCTCACCTCCAAAATAGAACCAAAGATGCCATAGAAATCCTCATAAGATCTATTTATACTGTATCGCTTATGAGCTACTTATAAGTGTAAGCACATGCCCGTAAGGAACTGGGATAATAGGTCGTGAGCCTTACAGGATCACTTATAGTCGTAAATCCCATCCGTAAGGTCTTCTGTTTTATGTTATGGTCTAGCGTAATGATGGCCATAAGTGTTGGATCGTAAGCTTCTCTGTGTAGTCCTTGTGACTAGTCTTATGAGAGTAAGTTTTGCTTATAAACTCCTCTAGATGATCCTTACAATCAGGCTTGCAGGCGTAAGTTCTGCCCGTAAGTCCCTCTATGTAGCCTTATACTTCTCCTTACGGGTATAAGCATACCCGCAAGGTTCTCTAGTAGAGGTTTACGATTGTAAGCTTGGCCGTAAGATGCCATTAAGGAATCTAGTTTACCTTGTCCTTCTTTGATTAATGCAGAGAGAATTCCCTCTTCTTTGTTTTGAGTCTAAAACACTTATTTTGGCTCTCTCTCTCTCATCTTTAAGTGCTTCCCAAAGTCTGAGAATGCAAACACACTATGTTTAACATCAAATTCCATAATATGTCTCTAATACATGCCTATTCTATTGGATTTCAATAGTTTTTATCTATGTTATAATTGACATAGAAAAAATGAGCAAGATAAAAAATATCAAAATAACTAATGATAATACTAAATGAAAACTTTTGAAATGACCACAAATCCAATGAAACAAGGATGAACACCATCACCTACAAAAGAAAAATAATAATCTCAAAACATAAGGCACGTAATCCAAGTAAAACCAACATTTCTTTTGATGGGTGCAAAGTAAAAGAATCCCTCTAATCTAAGTCAATCTTTAGAGTACATAGTTAACTACAACCAAAGCAAAGTCTCTCAATATTTGCATCATGTTAAATTATGAACTATAAAAGCATCCACATTACATGGTTAAACCTCCTGTGTTGATGTTATCATTGGTAACTCTTTGCATTACTAAGATATAACAGGCTCAGTAATACAAACAGTCATTATCTTAATCTTATTGAATGGAAAGAATGGAAATAACATTACCTATTCCTATAGACATAAAACTTTTGGACCTCCTGACAGTAACCAAACTTTGCACCTTAAAAAAATACAGCCATAATTAAGATAACAAGTAACTATAATTGAACCAAAACAAGTGAACTCGGCTTTGTTTTCAATCACATTTCATAATATTTCAACATACCAAGATATAGTTTGAATGGATGTAGGAATGATATATTATGAGTATATCAGAATTGTTCATGCTTGTGCCAGAGAGTGTGTTGAAACTCTAAAAGATGATGAAAAATATAAACATTCAAAATTGATAATCACCAAAGAAAGCAAACAATTTTGAGAGCCACTGCTTTGGCCAAATCAACTATACATCTCTTTTAGGATGACCTCCATTTTTCGTTTTTCTATCTATAATCCAAATCCATTGTTGACTAATAGTCATGTTGTTTATTTTATTCGATCTTTCTCAAACCAACAAAATATCTCAAATGCTCATTATTTCATATCACAACTCCAATCTCATTGATTGTTGGAATATAATGCAACAAAAAGGCCTCAAAGAGAATGGATGTGATGAGTGTAATGGGGTTGTAGGAGACTCAAAATGGAATCAGGTGGGAAAGATGCAGGTTAATATTTCATTTATTTTTCCTTTGTAAGAACAAATCCCTAAATAATTCCGTCATTAAAAGCAGGCAAGCATAAAATGTATAAGTAAAATGGAAGAAGAAAAGATAAAGTTCCTTTCTAGAAAGGGAGGATAATAAAACTACAGGATATTAATAAACACCACCTTTGTCTCCCGCATCCCTTATGGAAGTTCACAAGAAATTCAACATCATTATTGGAGAAGAATAAAGTAAAAAAATCTTCTATGCATACCTATGATCCATATATTTAGATTTGATGATAAAAATCAAATAAACACAATAAATCAAAAAAGGAAACCACTGCATCACCGAGAACTTTGCCTTTACAACTAGTGTAAAATATTCCAGCACTGCAAGTAACAAAATAAAATTTTAAAATTCATATAATCATGGTTAATGAAAACAACAAGGAGAATTATGCATAATAATATAGTCAAATAAATAGGGAACTTATACATCTTTTGAAACCTGTAGAGTGAGAAAAATAGTCTATGTCAAATGATGATAGAGCAACATGTTAAAAAGTGAACTAACCCTAAGGAGCATCCACATCCTCAACTGGCTAGCTCAGGTTGCCAGTAGATAAATGCTCAGCCTTTTCTTCTCCATTTTCTTTGACTTCAACAAGTCTACTGGGAATAATAATGCCATTTTTGCCACTAGAAGATGGTAAACACTCATCCAAAATGTTAGCATTCATATTTCTGATCTAAAGGTAAGAAATAAATCAATAAAATGGTCGCATTATAAAATAATTTTGAGTGATTTAACTGGCACTAACCCATCTGAGGTCAATGAGTCAAATGGTGGTGGTGTTAATCCTCATGCAATTTCAACAATATCAAGGCTATTGTTGGAGCTACTAACATCAAATTTCATATCCTATAGCATAGATTGACTTGTAAATTATAGCATGTCTTGTAAAGGAAGTTAAAGTTTAAGAGAAAAGTTCAACCCTATTTGTGAGAAAATCCTTAAGAATCAGGTATGATGTTAAGATCACAAAATGCAAGGTAAAAATAACAAGTATCCATATGATTTTATAACAAGCTAAATACTTTATTAACTAGAAGTATAGAAATGACATACATTGATCTCTAACATAAGAGGAATCCTTTCATGATGATTTCTTTCAAATTAAATGAAATAATTTAGTGTTGTGCCAAATTAAATTTCCCAAAAAAACAAATGGGGCTGGGACCAATATTTGATAATGAAAAGTACTCTCGAGATTATTGAACACAAAAAAGAACTCATAATTAGAGTTTTGAAACAAATACATGGTTCATTCGGACAAAGACTAGAAAATTGCATACTTGCTAATTAAAGATGGCCTTAACATCATTGTTATGTTGCGACCATCCTTCCATTATAAGCCTGCAAGCTTCATTGTGGGACAAGAAAGAACCAAAGAAGTTCTACCAATTAAGCCAACAGAATGAACTCCGATCCAAGAATTAACATAATACGAAAGAAAATGATCAATTTCAGACAAACAAACAAAATTAAAGGCAAGTTTAGATTTGGTTTTCATCGATTGAATAAAAATAGTTGTAAATGTCCAATCTTCCTTACCTTCTTTCCTCCAGCTAATATTTCTATTGCGTTAGGAAAAATTCCAGCTATCTTAGCTTTGCACACACATGAGACTTCAAGAAAAGAAATTGTTTTCTGCAATTAAAAGGTGACATTAGTACATTATATTGGTCACAAATGTAAACTACAAATTATAAGTGTGAAAACACAACCAATCAATAAATAGTATAAAATTTGGTATTTTTGAGACAATTGTAGTGATATCAAGTATTAGCCCTCCTAACTAAACTCTGGGCTCTGAAAAATTCAAGAATAAAAAGGAAGCTATTTTCTGTAATGTTAGCATGTAAATAGAATTGAGGAGGAGATTATCTATAGAAGCAATAATGCCAAAATGAAAAAAAAAAAAAGAATAAAAGAAAAATATTTCTTTTGCTAGATATTTAAGAAGGGCAACTTTTGCTATTCATATATGTAAAGTATTTAAAACAACATTTGTGTGATATAAAGGTTATTCATTATTAAAATTTGGTTCCATGTTGGTTGCCCTCATGCAAAAGTATGAAGAAAGAACAATTATAGATTTTTAAAAAATTTCAAAGTATAATTATCACTTCGCACACTTGCATTTCCAGAAAGTGTCTTGTAAATTCTAGATATTCAGGCCATCAAACACATGCTGTAAATCTAAACAATTTTTACTCCTTGCTTTCAAATGCAAATGGAGTGTATTAAAGTCACTCATACTATGATCAATAACCCACTTTCTAAAAATAAATAATAAATTAATAATAATCAATAAATAAAAACATTTTTCTCTCTTTATCTCTCTCTATATATATATGGCATTAAATTCTACAATTAATTGTGGAGTTCCAAAAAAATAAAAATAAAATAAAATAATCAAGCTAAGTTCTTCAACAATAGATGGGTTTCATTCTACTCATTTTAGTTTCCATTCTTGTGTTCATTGGTTCTTAGATTCCCTACTTGATTATAGGTGGCGAGGCATCCTCCATGGGGAAGGAAATTGCCGACCAGTGAACGGTCTCAAGGTGAGACGACTGGTTCTGTGAGTGGTTCAATTTATAATTTCATAGATCTAACAAGAGTATATTATAGTATTTCTGTATGTGTTTCATAACGTAAATTTGATGATAAATTAGATTTCATTTGATATATATATAGATATTTGGAGCATGGAATTATTTGGCAAAAAATGATTCTAGTATACTTATGCGTATGTATTTTGAAAGAAACATGTTTACATGTATATGTATTTATATGCAAATGGAATATGATTTGACGTGTATTTTCATATTAAAACATCGTATGGGGGATTCCTTGAGTTGGAGATTGGAAAGAATTGCATTGTAGTATTTGGTTTTGATGGTGACTACGGACTTTAGTCCGACACTGCAGTGTGGGGTTCCACTGTCCGGCCCGATAGGAGGCGGTGTGGTCAACCATGAGTTTACCGTGGTTAAGAGGTGCATGGAGCCATTCACAGAGGGTTCTTATATGTGAGAAACCCAAGGTCACCATATAGGGATCTCAATGGCCAACACCAAGGAAGGCATCATTTTATATTTTAAAAGTCTTAAAACACCTTGGTGGTCTCGTAGCTAGTCGAGGCCACGATTAGCTTGGGAATTGTTTAAGGCTAGCCTGTGTTTTGAGCGGTGGTCAATGTCCTGGAAAGTGTTACTACTTGTACTATTTATAAATCATTATGTTATCTATTAATCTGTTGAATACTTGGATCTCCTTTTATATGTTATTATTATTGTGATAATTACTATTTGAAATATTGTACTACTCCGTTATATCTATGCTGTCACCACTCACTTGGTAACATCTGTTACTCATTAATCTCCTTTATTCTCTCTCAGACTATGATGTTGGAATGGGTTGTTCTGGTCAGGCAATAAACTGACTTATCTTTTCCCCTTGTCTAGGTTAGTTGTAGTGTGCATGTAAACTGTATGGATCCACTAGACTTGAATGTTTTGTAATGTTCATGTGTTTGTACTTTCTGGTTTTATTTGGAACCCTGGCTAATTATGTTGTGGATTTTGTCTCCTTCTTTAGTAAGTTGTCTTCACAGTTTGTTTTGAGCCTTATGGTGACTAAGAGGTGAGACGCTGTAGAGTCCACTCGTTATTGTCTGGGGATTGCCACGTGCCCGGATAGGGACGAGGCGTGATAAAATTCCTCTATAATTGACTTCTTATGATAGAAATCAACGATCTTTATCTGCTTCTGCTTCTTTTTCTTTTTCTTAATCTTTTTACTCTTCTTGGCTTTTTGCTTGGGCTTATTATCGGGTCTTGAGCTCTCCGCTACATGATACCAGGGAGCTCTCCCAATTTTTTCAACATATTTCTTGACTTTTTTGAGATAAAAATTTCCCATAAGCCTTTTGGAACTTCAAGAGCAACAAGCTCCTTGGGAACTTAAGAACCTCCCTTAGCTTGCATGCCTTCTGATTTGCCACCTGTATCTTTCCCCCATAAAACTTATTCTTGCAATGCAACTGACACATAATTGGTGTGCTCTGGTGGTTGATCGAGCAATACATTTTAGATAAAGTGATCTTCCCTTCTTGATATTGTCACTTAATCCAATCCTTGAATACATAGTAGTTCACAATCGAATGACCCAATGTTCTGTGATATGGACAAAAAATTTGGGTGATCTTTCTTGTTTGCCTCTTCTGGTTGCTTGCTCTCTGGCAGCTGTAAACCCACCTCCAATGCATCTTTGGATATCTTCATCACTTTGTGCCTTCTAAAAGAATACTTTTTGTTTACCCTTTCTTGAAGAGAACTTATAGGCTTAGGTGGTTCACCTCCACTCCCAAGTGATGGTGGATTTGGCTTGTTATAATTTACTGGTGCAGTGACCTTCTTTACTTCATCAGTTGCAAAAGCCACATGCTTAACACCTTCTGGATTTCTTGGCTATTCTTTATCCACTTTGGTGGGTTGCATTGTAAATACTACCCTTGCACTAGTTCTTTCCAATTTTTTAACTTGAGAGATCAAGTTTTGGAAGATGTGGATGTCAGATGAACTGAGAAATGGAGCCATCCAATTATCAATATTCCCCACCAATAGCCCACTGTTTACACCTGATCGAGTGGCTGCTCACACTTGATGCTCAAGTTACGCCATCTCATCATATAGTCTATAACCTTCTCATCCTTATTATACCCTATGTTAGCTAGATCAACTATAGTGATTTTATCAGTAACTTCATCGAACCGGACCCTAAAGGAGTCCTTCATTTGCTGCCATGTCTGAATGGATTCAGGTTGCAAGTTTGCATACCATTCAAAAGCCACGCCAGTTAAACTAGCAGCAAATTATCGTAACAAAAGAGATGGGTTGCTGATTGTGTCCCCACATGCTATTACGAAATGAGCCAAATGTTGAGTCCCCACATGCTATTATGAAATGAGCCAAATGTTGATCAGGGTTCCCTAAGACATTAAATAGCTTAAACTTAGGAACATTGTATCCCTTAAGATAAGTCACTTGATCATGAAAGCTTGAGTATTGTTTATCACCATCACTTTTTAGTGTGGCACCCTTAGCTTGCTTCAATTGTGCAGTAACTGTTTTTGGTATTTCTTCTCTAGATATCACTAGCTCAGGCGGTGCTAATGTTCCAGCTTGTTCATGTAATCCAAGTAATTCTACTTCATCATCTTTTTCCTCTTGAGCATCTTGTGCAGATGGTGCTTGCCTATGAACCCTTGAATTTTGGTGTAGTAGATTTTGGACCTGATCGCTTAAACGAGAGATCACACCAATCAGAGATGCAATAGTCTGCATCATAGATATGTGATCCTTCTCTCGTTGATCCAATTGTTTCTTTAGTTTTGCAAACATTAGGTCTTTGTTCAATGTGAAAAATAAGATTGTCATCTTCTTCCTTATTTGAGTCATTATTTCTCCTAGGAGGAGTTTGGAACCCAGCTTGGGATAAGGATTTTGCCCTTTCTTGTACTGCTTGATTAAAATCTTCTTCTTTCATACCACTTGTACCAATTGTCATAATCTTTCTCAGCCTAGTGAAGGGACGCTTTGGCTAAGTGGCTGCTTAGACCCTTCGTTAATCACTCGTATAGTGTGCACTTCAAGGTCCTCCATCTCTTCATCTTGTTTAATTAACCACTAAAACTTTGAACAAGGAGTAGAGGGGGTGATCTCCTTGTAAGCTTGCTTCTTTGGCAATGAAAGACTATCAAACACGGAAGCTTGTGATTCCAAGAGTAAGTTCTTCTTTCTTAGTTAAAACTCCCTCGGTGTCATCTTTTCAATCTGTAGCTTCCTGTAAGAGGTGTAGCTATTATAATCTTCTTGGCAAAAGTGCCTTCGACTGGTGGAACTTTGTGGCCTGCCCCTTTCTTGGTGTTATTTTGTTGGGATCAGAGCTCACCAATTATGGAGTTCTCCTTCACCATTCGCAATGGTGTGAAAGAGTTAGTAAATAAACTTGGTGAACCATTCCCTGAGTCTTGGAACGAGACAAAACTTGATTTCTCCTGGGGTGACAATATCTTCCTCTTCGTCAATCTTTGGAGCCCCATCATAAAAGATTTTTTTGGGGTAGCCTTCGGCTTCTTAAAGACACCACTCTCTTCCCCGCTAGCAATAATTGTGAATGAAAGCTCCTCTTCATCCTCTCCTCACTTAATGTTCATGATTTTGTTTGGAAAGATTAGTCTATCAATAACAGTAGTTTTAGCAGTAATGGCACCTTCTTTGACATTAGCAGGCAAAATCACATTCAGGCAATGTCCCATTGATGGCAAACATAGGATGTGAATATCGATTGATGATGGTAGTGGGCTAGGCACAAAGTGGATATACTACGAGACAGTCCCAAATTTAATTTTAGCTCTAGCAACACCCGTGTAGATGGAACCATAAGCCAGCTTCACCTAAGTGCCCTCCTAAAGGAAAATGGTGCATGATGCAGCTGCATTGTCGGTGTTGTTTGTTGGTGCCATTGCGAAAACCTGAAAAGAAAAACGTCACATTAATAACATTGGTTGATTTTTTTTATCTTCTTTTTTTTTTTAATTTCTCACTAACACTTTGTTTCAAAGATGGGAGGAGAAGTCATGTCCCCACCGGGCATGCCAGACTTTGTAGGCTCCTTTTGTTCATACCCGGCCTTTAATTAGGATTGACCGATTAAAAATCATGGATCACAAATCAAATTTTAATCATTTTTATATTTCAGATGATTATAGGTTCATGACTTCTATTAGGGGCAATCCCCTAATATTAATTACCCCATACAATGCTATGGAAACCTCCAATTAAAAAACAAGTGTGAATAAGAAATAACTGAGCAAACATAAAATTAATTTTTTTCCATTAATTTCAAAGAGCATATGAGTACATAATCATGAGCGAGAATATAAAAGTATTAAGAAAACTATTTGTTTTGTCATGCTCATCAAACTCCATTTTTTTGGCATGACTTGTCTGACGCTCTTGACTCTTTTGCTAAAAGCATATTGGAAGACCTTTTTAACTCGATGACTGTAGCCTTCTTCAATTTTTTTGTGTGTGTTTGCATCTTGACACATTGCATAACTCTCAAGCTGTGGTCGCTCTACATTTATAAGTTGCCTACTTGATCATTTTTGTTTCTTTTATTGCTGAAGACTTTGGCATTTTATGCTTGTGAAATCTTCAGTTCTCTGACCTATGACGCTCCTTAGGTCTTTGACTTCTTTGTGTCTTAAGACTTCAAAGTTGCATTCGTTATTTATATGAGATATTAGGTCTAGACTCTTGGATGCTTTTGAGCCTTGACCATCAAATCTTCAAGTCGTGGCCTTCAACATGATTGGGTCATTAACTTGACAATCTTAACTTGCTTTTAAAATGGATCTCAAGCTGTAATTATGAACTTGATTTCCATTAACTAAGTCATCAATTGAGCTCTCCAATTCATCTTTGCGAATGAGACCTCACAATGGGCTTCAAAAGAATTTTCATTAACACTTTTTCTTTTTACTCCAATGAGTGTCAAGAGACTCAAAGTGAGTTCAAAGAGAAATTTTGAAAAAAAAATTCATTTGCTCATCCTTTCACTCCAATGAGTGTCAAAAGACCTCAAAGTGAGTTCAAAGAGACATTTTCATAAAATATTTTTATTTACTATTCTTTTCACTCCAATAAGTGTCAAAAGGCCTCAAAGTGAGCTCTAAGAGAGATTTTTATAAATTTTTTTCATTTACTCTTCCTTTCACTCCAATGAGTGTCAAAAGACCTCAAAGTGAGTTCAATGAGAGATTTTCATAAAACCTTTTACTCTTCCTTTCACTCCAATGAGTGTTAAAAGACCTCAAAGTTAGTTTAAAGAGAGATTTTCATAAATTTTTCCATTTATTTTTCCTTTCACTCAAATAAGTGTCAAAAGAACTTAAAGTGAACTCAAAGAGAGATTTTCATAATTTTTTTCATTCACTCATCCTTACACTCCAATGAGTACCAAAAGACCTCAAAGTGAGCTCAAAGAGATATTTTCATAATTAGTTTTTCATTTACTCTACCTTTCTCTCCAATGAGTGTAAAAAGACCTGAAAGTGAGCTCAAAGAGAGATTTTCATAATTTTTTTTTCATTTACTCTTCCTTTCTCTCAAATGAGTGGCAAAAGACCTCAAACTGTGCTCAAAGAGAGATTTTCCATAGCATTTTTTATTTACTCTTCCTTTCTCTCCAAGGAGTGTCAAAAGGACTCAAAGTGAGTTCAAAGAGAGATTTTTATAAAATTTTTCATTTACTCTTCCTTTCACTTCAATGAGTGTCAAAAGACCTCAGAGTAAGTTCAAAGAGAGATTTTTATAAAATTCTTCAGTTACTCTTTCTTTCACTCCAATGAGTATCAAAAGACCTCAAAGTGAGTTCAAAGAATTTTCTCTCTACCCCCAAGAGTGTCAAGACCTCAAGGTAGATTTGGAGAAATTTTATAAATTTTTTTTCTCTATCCCCAACAATATAAAGAGCTCAAAGTGGGCTTTAAGGAATTTTATAAATTTTTTTTCCCTACACCCAAAAGTGTCAAGACCACAAGGTCGGTTTGAAGAAATTTTATAATTTTTTTCTCTCTACACCCAAGAGTGTCATGACCTCAAGGTAGGCTTCAATGAATTTTATAAATTTTTCTCTCTACCCCCAAGAGTTTCAAGACCTCAAGGTGGGTTTGATAAAATTTTAGAAATTTTTCTCCCTACCTCCAAAAGTGTCAAAATCTAAAGGTAAGCTTCAAAGAATTTTATAAATTTTTCTCTCTACCACCAAGAGTGTCAAGACCTCAAGGTAGGGTTTGAAGAAATTTTATAAATTTTTCTCTCAACCTTCAAGAGTGTCAAGACCTCAAGCTCAGTTTGAGAAATTTTATAAATTATTTACTCAACCCCCTAGAGTGTAAAGACATCAAGGTGGGTTTGAAAAAAAATTTACAAATTTTTTGTCTACCCCCAAGAGTGTCAAGACCTCAAAGTGGGTTTTAAGACATTTTTAAAATTTTTCTCTCTGGCACCAAGAGTGTTAAGACATCAAGGTGGGTTTGACGAAATATTATAAATTTTTCTCTCTACCCCCAAGAGTGTCAAGAACTCAAGGTGGGTTTGAGAAATTTTATAAATTTTTCTCTCTACCTCCAAGAGTGTCAAGACCTCAAGGTGGGTTTGAAGAAATTTTATAAATTATTTTCTCTACACCGAAGAGTGTGAAGACCTCAAAGTGGGTTTGAAGAAATTTTATATATTTTTTTCTCTACCCCCAAGAGTGTCAAGAACTCAAGGTAGGGTCTGAAGAAATTTTATAAAGTTTTCTCTCTAGCTCTTAGAGTGTCAAGACTTCAAGATAGGTTTCAAAAATTTTATAAATTTTTTCTCTCTGCCCCCAAGAGTGTCAAGACCTCAAGGTGGGTTTGAAGAAATTTTATAAACTTTTTTCTCTAGCCCCAAGAGTGTCAAGACCTCAATGTAGGTTTCAAAAAAATTTATAAATTTTTCTCTCTATCCCCAAAAGTGTCAAGACCTCAAAGTGAGCTTGAAGGAATTTTATAAATTTTTTTTTACTCTCAAAAGTGTCAAGACCTGAAGGTGTGTTTGAGAAATTTTATAAATTATCTTCTCTACCCACAACAATGTCAAGAACTCCAGGTAGGTTTGAGAAATTTTATAAATTTCTCTCTCTAACCTCAAGAGTGTCAAGATCTCAAGGTGGGTTTGAAGAAATTTTATAAATTTTTTTCTCTACACACAAGAGTGTCAAGACCTCAAAAGTCTGTTTAAAGAAATTTTATAAATTTTTCTCTCTACCCAAGAGTGTCAAGACCTCAAGGTGGGTTTGGAGAAATTTTATAAATTTTTCTCTCTACCCTCAAGAGTGTCAAAACCTCAAGGTGTGTTTGAGAAATTTAATAAATTTTTCTCTTTACCTCCAAGAGTGTCAAGACCTCAAGGTGGGTTTGAAGAAATTTTCTAATCTTTTTCTCTACCCCCAAGAGTGTCAAGACCTCAAAGTTCGTTTGAGAAAATTTTATAAATTTTTTTTTCTAGCCCCTAGAGTGTCAAGACCTCAAGGTGTGTTTGAAAAAATTTTATAAATTTTTCTCTCTACCCCTAAGAGTGTCAAGACCTCAAGGTTGGTTTGGAGAAATTTATAAATTTTTCTCTTTACCCCCAAGAGTGTCAAGACCTCAAGGTAGGTTTCAAGAAATTTTATAAACTTTTCTCTTTACCTCCTAGATTGTCAAGACCTCAAGATAGGTTTTAAGAAATTTTTTAATAATTTCTTTTTACCCACAAGAGTGTAAAAGACCTTAAGGTAGGTTTGAAGGAAGTGCTCATAAAATTTTCCATGAGGACGTCCTGCAACAATTACAAAAGTACTCCCACGCCAATAAACTCATCTTCCATTTTTTTCATTTTTTTTTTTAACTAAGTGGTGAATCTGATAATGAGCCCTTTGAACTTGGTGGCGATGAGCCATCTGAACTAGATGAACCCAATGCACATGCCACTAATTGAATTAGAGAGGAATTAAATGTCAGTTTCAGCTCATGAGTTGCCAATCAACTTTTGGACCCTTGTCTAACTTATATGCCAACTAGTCCAACCCTTGCTTCCTTTTACCTTTTTTTTTTATGTCATCTTCATATATTTTTTTAACTAAAGCTATCACATCCATCACATTTTAACCAGCATAAGTCCTTTGCATCATGCCCATAGCATTGCCAAATTCGCAAATGACCAAGCAACAAAAGGGCTAGCCACATAGTCATAGATGAAGAGATTCTCCCCTCTCAGTACCAACATCATTTCTGACTCTGCATAAGTCCTCAAGCTTCTGTCTTACAGCTAGTCTCTTTCTTTTATTATTATTTTTATTTATATTTATCCATTCCATGCCTTAAAATCTTTATCTAGTGACAAAACAAGAGCTTCAACTTCTTGAATTCCTTCAGTTGCCTAACTTGTGGCCCCTCTTTAACCTCTCAAGGAAGGAATAAATTTTTTTTCAATATATAGCTTCATTGTTATCTCCTTAATGATGAGCTAAATACCATGAGAGCCATCCTTACAATCCTTAAAGGAGGTTATATTTTTACTGCTCTTGATATCAAGATATTTCAATTTAAATAAAACTAAGCTCCCTCTTCCCTTTCTGATACTTGTCATGGAAACTAAGCTTTGAGCTGCCCGAAAATCAACACAAGACCCCTTTGACAAACTTTTTTTTTTATATATCAACTAGATTCACTTGTTTTGACCTTTGATTGAAAGCATCAGGTTTCACAGACAGGGATCCAACGGAGAGCTGACGTGGATCACATGGTCTCATTGATCTTCTCGATTCTTCATGTATCAACTAGATCGGATTATTTTATTTGGGTTATCAAGCATGTTGATAGGATTCAGGGGAGGCAACGTAGATATAGGAAGATAAAAGATCAAAGTTTCTGCTCCTTTCATACATAATTTAAACCCAAAGAGATGATGAAATAGTATGCGTAAAAATGCATGCTCGTGTCAGAAAATAGTGTTTCAAAATGTGCATGTATGTATATTCAAAGGTAACATGAACGCGCATGGTTTAAAAATTTATAAATACGAGGGACCCACCATTTTACATTCATGCATGATCTGAACATGGTTTTAGAATAAAATAAAAAAAAATCCCTTTTATCTCTTCAATCATAAGATGTATATCCAGATTGAGAAGCGCAACACCCGACACCTCATTGGCGAAATTAAGCGGAGTAAGCATAAATCATCGCCAATTATTTTTCGATGGAACCACCTTCTTCAATCTTTTTCTCCCTTTCTTTCTTTCTTTTATCTCAACTCTTTTTGTCTTCTCTTTCTCTTTCTCTCACGCTTTTCTTTCTTTTCTCTCCCTTCCAACTCTCTTGGTTCTCTCCTCTCTTCTCCGCCTTCTTCTCGCTCTTTCCTCTTTCTTTTTCTAATCTTTTTGTTCACCTCTCGCGCACTCACTGCTCGGGTCATAGAATCAATTTTCATCAAATTTCAAATTTTTTATTTCAAAAATTCTTTTCTTCCTCGACTCATATTTCTTTTCTTAATCTCAAAAATTCTTTATATATATTCTCTCTCTTTTGTTTATTTTAATTATTATTAATTTTTTTGGTTTTTCACGTGACAATTTGTGGTGTGCTTTTTTTTTGCCCTCCTATATATTTTTTTTTTTATTTTTCATTTTTAAAATCCTATATAAACAACAATTATTAGTGATGAGCCACTTAATTTATTCATTGTCTTTGTATATTTGTAGGTTGCATCCTTCAAATTTTTGTTCTACAAAAATTAGATTCATCCTTAAGGAATGAATGGATGATAATAGGCATTGTTGGAAGAATGCCTCTAAGGAGATAGAGGACTTCTATTGGAATGAATTTCGGGTACTTTTATAATACTTAAAGTGTTGTAATCTTATAAATTTGTTGTTATTTGTCCTCACTATAAGTTTTTCATCTACATCTCACTAATATTGTTGCTTATTTTCTTTTTAAATTTGTAATCTTTAGTGAATTTGTAAATTCTTATCATGATTGCTAGAATGTTGCAAAATAAATAATTGATGTTGCTTGTGGGGCTAAATAAATTAAAAAGTCAATTTTTTATTGAATTATTAATTATATAGTGTTAGTTTCACTAACCTAGAACTTCTTTTTGTTAGTATTTCACTATAATTATAATTATCAATACATTACTAGCTCTAATAATGATATTAATTCCACTAACCTAGAACTTTGTGGTTATTATTTTAATTCATTTCTCCTCACTATAGATTTTTTTCATCTGCTCTCAACAATATTGTTGCTAAGTTTGTATTTAAATTTATAATTTGTAGTGAATTTCTAAATCCTTACCATGATTGCTAGGATGTTGACAAAATAAATAATTGATGTTGCATGTGGGGCTAACTAAAATTGAAAGTCAATTTTTTAATTGAATTATTAATTATATTGTGACAATATCACTAACCTAGAGACTTTTTGTTAGAATTTCACTATATTACTATTAGCAATACATTACTAGTTCCAATAATGATATTAATTTAACTAACCTATAACTCTTTAGGTATGATTTTAAATATGTAGCTTTGTTTATGTTAACCCATATAAATTTTTGTTTGGGATGAGTCGTGTCACATGTTATCAAGATGGCATGGTATAAAGGCATTGATGTAGTTTGAGAAAAGGAAAGAGTGCTGTCATGCATGTGTGTAACTCGTCATGATGGGATATATGGAGGCATGATTCCTAGAATTTAAACTCAAAATGAGAATGTTACCATTAAACTAATCTCACCGAGATTAAAGATCTCGGATCTAGTATATCCTCGAGACACAGTGAGGCTCCATTTCACACTTCGATAGCGTATAGGAATCGGTAAGATGTTTATATTCATGTGAATGTGTTTCTAAATTGTGGCCTAATCCAATTTGTTGTATTATTCTAACAGTTGAGGCTTGGAGTCGTAGATCCCCTCGCCATTTATGAGCTTCTTGAAGTCACTCATAGACGAAAGTAAGGAATCACGTGCCTCCATGCTTGTTGATGCTTACGCGTGTCATTAAGGTCAGCAGACAATATCTATTATCTTGGTGAATTATGGACTTTCTCTACATGTTACTTGCGAGTTTATATCTGGTTTGCTTTGAGAATACTATATTAATGAGCTGAGTCTAAATTACCCGATGTAGGATCAGCTGTCCTGGAGCTTTCGCGAGCAAGCATCTCAAACCACTGAGAAGGGTACAGTGGCCAGGCTTCCATTGTGGATGAAAGCAACTCTATGCTATGAGGTACTGTGGGAGGAAAGAAAGAAGTCAGTGTGTTTTATGGAATATGTCCCGAGCTCTATCTTTTCTATCCCCTACTATCTCAGAGTTTGTCCACGGGTTCATCATCACGAGACACTACAAGCTGGGGTTAGAGAGATCTTGAGTCAAACTCTTAGCCAAGTGCAAGATAATAAGAAGGAACATCAGCAAACTCTTATCCAATTATAATATAACAAGGAACTTTAACAATGTTTGCTCGAAATGAAGGAGGAGAGGGACCAATATCGTGAGGAGATGATGTATTAAATGAAGGATATGATGATGAATTTTGAGAAGAGGATCCATCAGCGGTCACAACTTAACACACACAACTCACAACCATTTAATTATTGACAATCATGATGTTGATCTTCTACATCAATTATAGTTCTATTTGTCATTTTGTTAGTATTTTGTGTTGAACAGATATGTTTGAATCTTCTTTGTATGAATTGATGAATTTACCTTATTTGTCAACTTTTTTATTTAAAAAAAATTTCTTTAACAGCTTGGTAAAATTTACATGAATATAATTATTATTTTATTTTATTTTTGGCTTGCATTTTAGAAACATGTAGAAACACAACAAATTTATTTCAATGTATAATTTATTTTATTGGATAGAAACATATTACAAACAAGAAATAGTTATGTTTCTAATGGTGAAACAAAATAAAACAAAAATATTTTGTGTTTAATTCTATTTCTGATTTTCTAATCACATGTGGCATGTTTCTAAGTCTCTGCTTCCTTTAACTCAAAAACGAATTTATAACTGATTGAATTTAGAAAAGGATTAACAATAGAAACTATTTAGTTTTAATTTTCAAATTTTAGAAATGGATTTTTTACTATTTCAAATCAGATTATAAATTTAGAAACGGATTTTTCATTTCTGTTTAAATTAGAAACAAGGGTTTTCGAAACAAATAAATTCTTTAGCAACGGATCGGAAATAAAAAAAATGCTATTTCAAACAAGAATATCCTTTGTAGTGTTGTAAATTTTATTTTCATTATGGATATTGTAATCCATTTCTAATAGAATTGGATTAGAAACGAATACTATGTTGTTGTTGTGTTAGAAATGGATCTTGTTTCTATTTCTAAATTGAAATAGATTTTCATTCTCTTTATAATTTGATTTAATTAGAAATATAAAAAATTCAATTTCTAAATTTTTTTTTATAATTTTTTACATTCTTGCAGTGTAACCATAATTATCACTAATAATGTATAATTCTAACATCATCTCATATTCTCACCATGCTATCATATGATCATAGAAAAGAGGAAGGGTACAAGAAATACTTTGTTGAAATTCTCTTTGAGAAAATTTATTGAAAATTTTCTTCTTAGGAGTATTTTTCTATCTTTTATAATTAAAAAGCAATAAAAATAAAAATATTATACATAATAATTAATATTTATAAAAAATTAAAAATATAATAATTAATTTAGGAATTAATTTAATCATAAAGTTAATAGTTAAATTGATTAATATAATAATTGTAAACGTCAAAATATATCCATTAATTTAAATAAGAAAATAAAAAAGATGGGCATACAAAAGGATAGAGAATCTCACCTTAGGTGTCCATATCCCTTTAAAACATTAAACCAAACACATGTTTTCCAAATCCATATTTACAAATTACTCCAACCAAACACAAAATTCTATAACACATTATTTACTTACGCTCAGTTAAGCAATGATTTTGCCCACTATATTTTAAAACCAAGATTTACAATTTCACTTGTAACGTAATTCACCACATTTACAACTACAATTCCATTTACTCAATTATCTTATTCACATTTTAAAAAATCTTTTAAGAAGTATATTCTTCATTTCATTTAACATAAATGGGACACCGTGGTTTTAATATAATTATGGCAAAATTTCTCGTCGCCAACATCATTTTAGAGCTAATGCTTTGTTTTATGGAAGAAACCGACACAACCCATCATAGTTGTAAATTCTTCTTATTATGCAAGGATTTGATGAACATAGCAATGGGTTTCTGTACGCAAAAGTAACAAACCGTCATTTCAGGCACTCACACTATTTGAAACGTGCTCGGCTCTTACGTCACACGTCCATGATATCACAAAGCCAGAAATTAAGTTTGAATGCATTTTTCTAACATCTTAACAACAAAAATGAGGTGGCCTATATATGGGGTGCGCTTCAACTAATTAGAATTTTGAAATTGGGTTTGATACTCTTCATAATGAGCAATATCAGACATTGAGACTTGTGCACAATACATTTAAATAATTTGTGGAGCAAACTATAAGGATCTTATGTCATGGTTCAAATAACTATTCCTTTACCTCTAATAAGCCTATAAAAATTATAGTAGTGACCCTCGTGTGTTGGACTTTTTCTTTTTATATAATATTGGATTATGACGATCTTTTGTGCTGTAATTTCTCTCGTGTGTATTATATTGCCGTGAGGATCCTCACAGCCATACCTTATAAATGATCCTTCTTGACACACACACACACACACACATATACGCCACATATATAAGCAATGAGATCATTGATTAGTACACTATAATTAATTACACATTTATTTGTATAAGAAATTAAATTTCTATCAATCTCTTTAAATGCGTGAAGCATTTAGTCTAATTAGCAATTCAATAATGAGTTATGTACACGTGAAATAATGATCGGCGACTCATTTCCACGCATTACAAGTGTATACCTTCAAGATCTTCTTTAACTAATAGTTCTCGTGCTC